>NW_026300589.1:1739-2653 GCF_001194135.2 Octopus bimaculoides
TGTAAACTAAAAACAAAAATAAAAATAACAAAACTTGCAGACATCTTAAACATATTTACTCTATTGTTTTATAAGGTAATCTTCAAGTTTAGGGGGGTAAAAAAAGTAAATAAAAATATTCAAGGGAAATAACTGAACGACTTACCAGTATAATCCGTTTTCTTCTAGCTGTTTATAAATAAATCACACCCTAACCCTAACGTCAATCAAATCACGTGTGTGATTTATTTATAAACAGAGATGTACGGAGAATACTGGTAAGACGTTCAGTTACTTCCCTTGAATATTTTTATTTATTTTTTTTATCCCCCTAAACTTGAAGATTACCGTTTTATAATTATTCATATCGTATATCACAACATCATAAAATGGGCGAGTGCACACCACCTAACCCTAACAATTGTGCACAGTAGAAAAATCTGATTAAAAACAAGAATTTGCAAACGATATTGTCGGGTTCCTCGTATCATTAATAACTGACTGGTAAAAGTAAATTACGCCCCCTTCTATCGTTCGACATGTTTGATATTCGAGAGTGCCCGTTTTCCGTTTACTCTTTTAATTGTTTCAGTCATTTGACTGTGGCCATGCTGGAGCATCGCCTTTAGTCGAGCAAATCGACCCCAGGGCTTATTATTTGGAAGCCTAGTACTTATTCTATCACTATCTTTTGCCGAACCGCTAATTTACGGGGACGTAAACACACCAGGGGGGGGGGAGACAAACACAGACACACAAACATATATATATATATATATACATATATACGCCGGGTTTCTTTCAGTTTCCGTCTACCAAATCCACTCACAAGGCTTTGATCGGCCCGAGGCTATAGTAGAAGACACGTGCCCAAGGTGCCACGCAGTGGGACTGAACCCGGAACCATGTGGTTGGTAAACAAACTACTTACCACA
>NW_026300589.1:3169-5159 GCF_001194135.2 Octopus bimaculoides
CAGTATTTCTCCGACGTTTTTGAAACATCATTACATAGTTTACATTCTGAAAAACATTTGTGAAAAATATCATCCATAAGTTACGAGAAAAGGGGAAAATAACAATTTTGTTAAAGGTTATAAATATAATCGTAATGTATAACCTCGAAAATGTATTGCTGCCAAATTTCATTTGAAAAAATATGCATTTTTCAGGAAGTAATGAGAAAACCAAAGTCGGGGTATAAGCTCCGGCTAGTCAGTAGCCAAAGAATCAACTCAAACCAGCAGTAACGTTCCTTGTCAGTTCTACTTTCAATTCTGACAGCTAATACCATGACAGTGCCATATATTTTGCTTTTTTTCCCCCTAGACCCTTTATATAAGTCTTATTTAGTTTCACCTCTAGATCTAAGGTATTGTGCCTACGAGAGAACATCAGATACAAATAAACACAAGAGAAATTAGAACCAAAACAAAAAAAAAACTCAGTCAAAAATTGATTTCTTGCATAAACACCAGACAAACAAAACTGGGGAAATTATATAATCATATCGACCTCGTCAGTATTTAAGCGGTACGTATTTTGACAACTTCGCCAGAACTCAGTACGCAAAGAAACATAAACAAGGCATAACATTTTGTTTAATCTCTTACACTTTAGTCATCCTCAGCTCTATAATCATTTATTTAAACAAGTTAATCTTTCATTATCCAATTTAGAATATCAAAAGTTCCTCACTTGTTTTTCTTCGATCCTTCCATTATAGGTTGCACGTCAAACTTGGAATCAACTAAGGGTTCTTTAGAAATTGCTTTGGTATTTTCTGGACCAGTGTACTGTTTGATTTCATGAAGAATGTTTTTTTGATTTATGTAAATATTTCCTGGTGATTTACCTTCTTGAAGGAAGTTTTCGTGTATCAATTTTCGCAAAGAATAATAGAAAATAATTGCCAGGAGCAACACAAAGATAGTGGCCTTGATCATATTTGTTCTTACATGGGATAGTTGTTTATAACACATCGAAATATTAAAGACCTAAAATCTTAAATTGTGTCAAGGATATTACACTTGATAACCACATTGGATTGTTCGTCTTTTATCCACGCAATGTGTAATACTTGTGAAAGATATCAGAATAAACGTTATAAAAGGGAAAAAATGCCGTCGTTGAAAATACGACAATAATACCTTTTTTTTAATTATAGAGATAAGTCTGTTCATATAGATTTATCAATCTATAACTTTCCATCTTGTTTTCAACAGGGTAGTAAATGCAGAAAAATACGCACTGCATATTCATTCAGGATCTCCCAGAAAAAAATGTTTGTAAATAAAGTCTTATGAATGATAACTGAAGAGTTACAAATAAGGGAGTGAATAATCTGTTAATGTATATTTTTAACATTTCATGAACTTCAATAGATTTGTTGGAGAGTTATGATTAGCGTTTAAAATACGTATACCGATATATTTAATTTGTTTTATTTTTGTAATGTGTCAAAAAGTTCTGTCGTACATTTATTACCTTATCACTCGCACAATTTCATTGCATCTATTCTAAAATATTGATCAGAAATTATTTAATATCTGCAAACTTATTTTCGCCAGATCCCTTCTACATGTAAAATAGGAAGTAAATACGTTTACATTTAAACAAAAAAATGACGGAATAATACTAATTACACATAGCCGTGACTGTAGTGAGAAGGGTTAATTTAAAGATCTTCACCCGAGAACAGAAATAATGGTAATTTTTCAGATTAACACCCGCCCGATTTTCACTAGCGTGTTAGGGTTAGGGTTTTAAGGTCGGGGTTTGGGTTTTAGGGTTAGGTTTAGGGTTAAAGTTAGTGTTAGGATTAGGGTTAGGGTTACGGGTCAGGTAATCGTGCGGATGTTAATCTGAAAAATTACCAAAATAATAATAATAAACCAGCCTGTTGGGTGTTAACAACTATGTTGTTGGCACTCCGTCGTTTACGACGTCGAGGGTTCCAGTTGATCC
>NW_026300590.1:0-230 GCF_001194135.2 Octopus bimaculoides
TACATACATACATGAATACATATAAAAATCTATATATAAATACGTATAAATATGTACGTGTGTGTGTGTGTGTGTGATAGGGTGCGTGTGTCTGTTTAATTCCGCATGTATGTGTGTATTCATGTATCTATGTATGTGTTCATAGACATCCATTTATGAATACGTACTCGTACGATTTGTTTGCTTGTGATTATCTCTTTCTATATAAATATACATATGAGTGTATATAT
>NW_026300591.1:0-217 GCF_001194135.2 Octopus bimaculoides
AAAGAATACGGAGACAAGGAGAAAAACACGGAGAAAAAAAAATATATATGCATGCGTGTGTGGGCGTGTGCGTGCGTGCTCTTGTATGTGTGTGCGAATATATGTATAACTGTTTATATATGTGTGCGTGCGCGTGTATGTGTATATATATATGTATATATATATATATATATGTCTTTATATAAGTATGTGTGTATTCATTATATGTATATGTCTA
>NW_026300592.1:0-326 GCF_001194135.2 Octopus bimaculoides
TATATATATATGTGCAAATATTTAGATATGTATCATATATGTATATAAATATATACAATGCGCACACACTCAAGCACACTCTCTAAGAGCCACTTACACGCCCTATATACATGATGGAGACCGTCTTCGGTCATGAATAACCATCGAATTGCACCCAGAAAGTTCCCCTCCGATATTTGTGTGTCTGCGTTTGTCCCCCCCAACATCGCTTGACAACCGTCAATTATGTCCCCGTCGATTAGCGGTTCGGCAAGAGACCGATAAAATAAGTACTATGCTTACAAAGAATAAGTCCTGGGATCGATTTGCTCGATTAAAGGTGGTGC
>NW_026300593.1:0-633 GCF_001194135.2 Octopus bimaculoides
TAGAACACATAAAACACTCACATGGATATACACACATACTCACATATATACAATGGGCTTCCATACTGTTTTCATCCACCAAATTTCACTCAATGAATATTGGTCAACCCAAGGCTATAGCAGAAAATATTTGCTCAACATGTCATTCAGTGAGATATATATCAGACAGAAATGCAGCGTTTCTTCTCGTTCTTTATGTTCTAAGTTCAAGTTCCACGAAGGTTGATTTACCTTTCATCCTTTCAGGGTCAATAAAATAAGTACCAGTTGGGTACGAGGGGTGGGGTGATATAACTGAGTTGACCTCTTCCTCTACAATTACTGGCCTTCTACCAAAATTTGAAACCATTATCATGTTTCACAAAGCTGACAAGATTGTCACATATGATAGGCTAGTGTCCTATCAGGATAGAGACTTATCTTTTTTAGCACCAATACAAAAACATTATATATTTTGACAAATATCCAGTCTGATTTGGCATGGTTTCTCTGGCTGGATGCCCTTCCTAATGCCAATCACTCCAAGAGTGTAAAAACACCAATTACACTCTTGGAGTGGTTGGCATTAGCAAGGGTATCCAGTTGTAGAAACCATGCCAAATCAGACTGGAACTTGGTGCAGCTCTCCGGCTT
>NW_026300594.1:0-225 GCF_001194135.2 Octopus bimaculoides
ATGTGTGTATGAATGTATGCTTGCATGTGTGTGTCTATGTGGAAGTGTGTTTATGTACGCATGTATATATGTATAGATATGTGCATATGTTTTTATAAGACTGTATTTCTGCATATATTTGTGTTTGTGTATGTATATGTACATGTGCAAAAATATATATATTTTCATATATACATATACATATGCATATAAATACACATATGTATGTGTGTGCGTGTGTATATA
>NW_026300595.1:0-395 GCF_001194135.2 Octopus bimaculoides
CATATAGGGGATAATAGATAAGAATTTAAAAATTAATAACTAAATTAATAAATAAATTAATAAATAAATAAAATAAATTAAATAAATTAATCTAGTGGAAATTCACAGGAGAGCAATAAAAATAGAAAATTAAGGAGTTACCTCCCCTATAATAACAGAAAAATGTTGAACTGTAACGGGATTTTAATAATTTAATATGATCGTTATGTATGTGTTTTTTCGTGTTTTGTTCCGATGGTAGCCATTCCTGAAGAAGTGCCAAATGTCGAAATCCAATGGACCAGTCACTGGATAAGTTTGGTACAGAAATGTTGACATAGAGTGGTGAATAAATCGATCTTGGACATATCGAGTTTGAAGTTTCTGTCTCTTTTAAATATACAAATTTAAAAGTT
>NW_026300596.1:0-1841 GCF_001194135.2 Octopus bimaculoides
ATATATATTATATGCATGCCAAGCCTTAGGCATGCCACATTCATTGATTTCCATGTGGCACAGCATTCATGTTGATCTAGCTGATATCATATGAGATATGCCACGGATGCCATCATATATTATGTGCTATAGAAACTACCAATTTCACTAATGATTGTATACTTAACGGATATTTGAGCTGCCTTAATGCAAAACAACAGACATATAAGCAATTGTTTTAGTTTCGGATTACTATGCTGTTATTGTTGTCGTTATTATTATTATTATTATTATTATTATTATTATTATTAATATTATTATTATTATTATTATTATTATTATTATTATTATTATTATTATTATTATTATCATTATTATTATTATTTTTATCATTATCGTCATTAACATCCGTCTTCTTCTTCTTCTTCTTCTTCTTCTTCTTCTTCTTCTTCTTCTTCTTCTTCTTCTTCTTCTTCTTCTTCTTCTTCTTCTTCTTCTTCTTCTTCTTCTTCTTCTTCTTCTTCTTCTTCTTCTTCTTCTTCTTCTTCTTCTTCTTCTTCTTCTTCTTCTTCTTCCGCTCCGTTTTCTTCGCTACGCATATGTACCATTTGACAAAAGCGGCGATCGCAGAATCCTTCGAAAAGTCGGACGAAATGTTGTTCAAATATTTCGTCCGACATTTTTTGACATTCTGATTTCAAATCTCGTTGAGGTCAAGTTTACGTTTTCAATTCTTGGGGATCGGTAAAATAAAGGACCAATCAAGTACTGCAGTCGATTTAATCAACATCCCTCCCCCACCCCCAAAATTACTCAGGCAAGACCATGCAACAGACCGACGACTCAGTCAGAGCATAAGTTGTGATTTGGAATTACTTATACGCCATAGAATCTGGGAAACCGATCTTTCATTAAAAAGAATTAGATGTGGCATTGGATGAAATTACTTTTACCACCAAAACTAAATGGCGTCGAAGCTAGTTTGTATTAGAACTTCCTAACATTAACCATGCATTTCCCTATTAGGCATATATACAAAAAATTACTGAAGCAGAAGGATGATGAAGTGACATATAATTGCAAGACCAGTATGGTGAAAGCAATTACTTGTAAGTTATACAGGGTGTCCCAAAAGTTACTGATGGGTTTCAGTTTTTAATAACTTCCTTTACTTTACAAATAAATACATGAAATTTTGATACAATATAAAGGACATAATGTTAATTAATATGCACACGTCAAATTTTGCAACACTACTACATCACATATGAAAAATGACATCGCTTATATAACCATTAAATTCATCCACTCATATTGACACCCAAACACTTTGAAATGTTCGTATTGGAGCTTGCCCAGCGAATGCCAAGCTGTACAGCATGTCGTTTCCAAGTTTTTGGTAGAGTGAATTGCGTTATGGTGCTGTTTTTTTCTCACAGATGGTGCCCAGCTGACCCTACTATACTGTGTAGTCGACAAAACGAAAAACAAACAATGTACATGTGCAAAATTAAAAATATAAAATGACTGCAATTTACCCATCGCACCCTGAATATGCTCACACACACACACAAACATATATATAGATAGGTGTATGTATATACGTATGTATGTGCATATATATATGCGCATACATAAATGAACGCATCTTAAATTAGTGCTTAAGCACTGGTAAGGTATATGTATATATTCATGTGTGTATATTGATAGAGTAGACAAGGATATACGTACCAACATTATGTATTACGTAAAAATGAACATATTTATATATATGTATGTATATATGTATGTTTGTGTGAAATGTATGTATGCATATATATAATATACATACATACATACATACATACATATATATATATATA
>NW_026300597.1:0-258 GCF_001194135.2 Octopus bimaculoides
ATAAAGAACGACCCTTCATCAGTTGTTGGCTGTTTTTCTAGTCTTGTATTCCGAGCATTTAACAACAATATACGCTTTTGATAAAACAGGGAGAGAGAGTGACAGAGTAATGCGATAAAATAATGGGAGAAGACGAGGTAAAAGAATAAGACGGAGAAAAAGAGAGAAAAACAAAAGAGTAAAATGATCGTAGAGAGTGCGCATCAGGATTATTAAGATAAAACTTACTTGGAAGAGGATGCGTGGCGTTCAATCATA
>NW_026300598.1:0-229 GCF_001194135.2 Octopus bimaculoides
TCTAGATGTTCGCGGGAGAGTGAGGTCGCACCGATACAGTCATCAATATAGCGGCCATATAGTTCGGGAGTGTGACCAGTGAAACTTGAGAATATTTGGGCCTCGACATAGCCAATGAACAGGTTGACATAGTTGGGGCCCATTCTTGTTCCCATGGCCACTCCTGAGACCTGGTGGTAAAAATCACCAGTGAATGAGAAGCAGTTGAGTGGGAGGACAAGTTCGGCAA
>NW_026300599.1:0-449 GCF_001194135.2 Octopus bimaculoides
ACCATTAATACCATCATCACTATCACCGCCACCACTATGACCGTTGCCGCTACTGCTGCTGCGGCTGCCGCCACCGCCTCTACGCTATCATTACCTAATTATCACGCTTGATAATCTAAATAAAAAATATCGCGATATATAACTGCCATGATAAACATGGCGTCCCTCGTATTTTTATGTACATTCGCTGTTGCGTCCGTTACGTGTATGCATATATATGAAAGTATATACATATTTATACACACACACGTATGTGTATGTACATACATATATGTGTATATATATATATATATATGTATATATGTATATAACTATACATACATATATATATAATAAATATATGTATACATATATACATATATATCTATGTATATGTATATATATATGTATATAAATATTGATTATAATTATATATATTATATATATATATATATATATATATATATATA
>NW_026300600.1:0-501 GCF_001194135.2 Octopus bimaculoides
TATATATATATATATATATATATATTTATATATGGGGTGGCCCAAAATTAGGTTTACAGTTATCACATAGACACTTTAAATTTCTTTTAAAACATTTTATTACATTTAAATTCCTATCTTACAAACCGAAAAGGGACCTAGACAAAAGTAACTAAATTAGCATAGAATTATGGTTTCTTATTTTTTGTTTTTACATAGAACTGGTTCACGAGTAAGCACATAAATGTAAAATAAGGTGGAAAAAAAATAGTACTCGAATACCAAAGGCAGAGTGATATGCTTTTATTAAAGCTGCTAAGATTTTCACAAACTTTTACACAGAGCTTCACATTCTCAATCGTCAGACAGTTGTGTACATACTGTCTGATGAACAGAAACATGAAAGCCTGAGTAGAATTTATGTATGTAGATGTATGTATATGTGTGTACATATATAAATACATACAAACTTATATGTATGTTTATCTAGCTATATATATATATGTGTGTATATATATATAT
>NW_026300601.1:0-465 GCF_001194135.2 Octopus bimaculoides
GGAGCAACATGAAATAAAGTGTCTTGCTCAAGAACACAACACACAGCCTGATCCGGAAATCGAACTCGTGGTTGTGAGCCTGATGCTATAGCCACTCAGTTATGTACCTTCACAAATTAACATATCGATTTATATATGTTGCAAGGGGACTCGAACTACACCTCACCACGTTGCGCCTCACTGTTCTTTAATGCATTACACAAGTTGTTGTTGTTGGCGCTCCGTCGCTTACGACGTCGAGGGTTCCAGTTGATCCGATCAACGGAACAGCCTGCTCGTGAAATTAACGTGCAAGTGGCTGAGCACTCCACAGACACGTGTACCCTTAACGTAGTTCTCGGGGATATTCAGCGTGACACAGAGTGACAAGGCTGACCCTTTGAACTACAGGCACAACAGAAACAGGAGGTAAGAATGAGAGAAAGTTGTGGGGAAAGAGTACAGTAGGGTTCGCCACCATCCCCT
>NW_026300602.1:0-317 GCF_001194135.2 Octopus bimaculoides
TATATATATATATAAACATATAAATCTATATATATACGTATATACATATACATATATACGTCTATACATATACATCTACACATATACATCTATACATATACATCTATACATATACATCTATATATATACATCTATACACATACATCTTTATATATACATCTATATATATACATATGTGCAAATGTATATATATAAACATAATATATATATATGTACATAATATATATATAGGCGTGAGAGTGGCTGAGTGGTAAGTAGCCTGCTTATGAACCACATGGTTCCGGGTTCAGTCCCACAGCGTGGCACCTTGAGCAAGT
>NW_026300603.1:0-353 GCF_001194135.2 Octopus bimaculoides
GTGTGTGTATATATATATATATATATATGTACATACATAAATACACACACACACACAAACACATACACACACGCACACACTCACACATACTTATGTATATGTAGTATATATATGTGTGCCTATACACTAAAAGTGTAGCTGTTATCTGTATTGGACCCAACAACGATGCTAATAGGATCAAAATATAAACAGTTGAAGAAATGATTCATGAGAACCAAAATTAATTTGTGGTTGTTGTTGGTGTTGTTGTTGGCATTTCCTTACTGTTCCACAATGGTATATTCTACTGAGAAGAGTCACATATATATCTATATATATATATTTGTATATATATGTATATATATATATATATA
>NW_026300604.1:0-231 GCF_001194135.2 Octopus bimaculoides
TATATATATATATATATATATAGATAGATAGATAGATATACATATAAACACACATACACACAATCACACGCACATACATATAGTTATATACATACACACACACTCATGTAGAGACACTCGCACTCCGTAAATATATATAGATACATACATACACACAAGCATACATATATAGATATATATATAGATATACATATACACACATACACACGTATATATATACATACACGCAGA
>NW_026300605.1:0-250 GCF_001194135.2 Octopus bimaculoides
AAATATGGCGTAAAGAAAAGTAATAGAATAAAGAGATATATAAACATGTAAGTTTTATTTATAAAATCAAAATGTATTTTAGGTTTAATCATAATAAAAAAATAACTGTATTATAAACATTTCCTGGAAATTTAAAAATCAAAAAAATTTTAGAGTCGAATAAATTAAAACTAAAATACATAAATTATATAATATATATCAAAGAAACTAAAATACTATAAATTAATATATTTACATTAAATAAATTAAT
>NW_026300606.1:0-354 GCF_001194135.2 Octopus bimaculoides
ATATATATATATATTATATATATATATATATATACACACATATATATATACATAAATACATACATACACACGCACGCACACACAAATACACACATACATATATACATATATGGGGATATTTGTGTATATATGTATATGAATATATATATAAATATACTCTATAAATATACATTCATTAATATTTATATATATATGTAATGTATGTATACGTGTATTCATATATATACATGCATTTATATATATTTATATGTACATGAATATATGTCTGCGTGTGTGTGTGTATAAAAAAGATATATATATATAATATATAGATAGATATAGATATGTATACATGTGTGTGTGTATATGTATATA
>NW_026300607.1:1977-4771 GCF_001194135.2 Octopus bimaculoides
GAGCCATGTACAGAGATGCTGCCAGTAAGGTGAGGGTTGGAAATGAGTACAGCAATGAATTCCGGGTAGAGGTAGGGGTCCACCAAGGTTCCGTCCTCAGCCCCCTCTTATTTATCATAGTCCTCCAGGCAATCACAGAGGAGTTCAAGACAGGTTGCGTTTTCGTGCGGGTGACACGTAAAAGCACCCACTACACTCTCTGAGTGGTTGGCGTTAGGAAGGGCATCCAGCTGTAGAAACTCTGCCAAATCAGACTGGAGCCTGGTGTTGCCATCCGGTTTCACCAGTCCTCAGTCAAATCGTCCAACCCATGCTAGCATGGAAAGCGGACGTTAAACGATGATGATGATGATGATGATGATGTATGTACATGTATATATATGCACATGTATATGTATGTACGTATATGTATATATATGTACATGTGTATATATGAGTATATATATATATATATATATATATACATGTGTATATATGTGTGTGTGTGTGTTGTTGTGTAGCATATGCACTGAAGATGTATAGAAAACAGATTCCTTCACATACTAGGAGGAAAAACTAGATGTAATTGATGGCTTCTTCTATCCAGGTCAGTGTTTCTCAACCTTATTTTGGCTGTAGCCCCCTTTAATTCAACACGAAATCGTTTTGGCCCTCTGTCCTTCAACTTAATGCATTTAGGGAAGTAGAAAGAAACATTAAAGGAAACATTAAAGAGGCAGTCTTGCAGTGCATTCTTTTTTTATCAAGTTAACAACTTTCATGACATAAGTACATCATTCAAACGTCCTGCTATGTGTTTGGCAACCAGATGCTGTCAATGAACTCAGTGCATACAAAGCACATTATGAGCAGCTTTTTTTAAGTAAGCACTGAATCCCTGATATCTTCCGATCTTAGCAGCAGCGCCATCTGTTGCACAAGCCACAATGTTTTTCAACAGAATGCAATTCTCTTTAAAATAGGCCTCAAGTTTTTTGAAGATGGTTTCCACTTTTGTGTTGGTCATTAATTTCAAAGCAAAAAGCAATTCTTGACATATATCATTAACATTAAGAAACCTAACAAATGCTATTAAAAAAGTAGAATTATCAGGTAGAGTTGATTAATCTATTTGAATTAAGAACTCATTTACCCTAAGTTTTGAAACTAATTGGCTTTCAACATCAGCTGCCATTTCATCAATCCGTCATGATACTGATGAGTTGCTCAGAAGAATAACACTAGTAACCTTTTGTGGACTCTGATCCATAACTGTTGAAAGCACTACAGACATGATCAAAGATTCACCAATGGTGTGAGGCTTACCAGCTTTTGCAATTAAATTTGCTATCTTGTAAGAAGCCAACATTCCTTTGTGAACATTTGATCCACTGTCATCCTTCCTTGAAACTCATCACATAATCTTTTGAAGAAGTCTAGTGGCTTGTCTTTCTTATCTCTATGTGCAGTCTCCATATGTTTTTTTTAGTTTGCTGGCACGCATACCTTCATTTGAGAATGAAGTCTTGCGTGTGTGTATATTTTTTGTGCGTGTGGATGTGTGTGTGTGTGTTCGTGCATGCATTTGCTTACGTAAGTGCATACATGTGCGTGTGTTATTTATGCCCATGTGTGTGTAATTGTATGCATGTCTTGTGTATGTGGGAGGTATGTGTGAGTGTGTATATGTTCGTGTATGTGCATGTGTATATGTGTGTGTGCGTGTGTATGTGTGTATGAACGTAGAGATGTGTGTCAAGTATGTGTGCGTTTTATTGCGTGTGTGGACTTCTGTGTGTGTATATGTATGTGGCTGTATGTGCATGTGGTTGTGTGTATGCGTGTGTGTTTATGTGTGCACGTATATATGGGTGTGTGTGTAGGGTTTATGTGTTCGTGTATATATAGGTGTGTATATGTGTGCGTTCGTCTATATGTATGTATGAGCTCGCATGTATGTTTATCATGCGTGTGGTCAGGTGTGTGGGCGGTATATCTGTCGTGTGGGAGGTGTATGTGTCAGGTGTGTGGGAGGTATATGTGAATGGTGGTATATCTAGGTTATGTAAATGCATGGGTGTGTGTGTATGTATATATATGTGTGTGTGTGCACAAGTGTGCGTGTGTATGAGCGTTTGTATATGTGTGTGGATTAATCTGAGCATGTAAGTGTATGCATATGTGGTGTGTGGGGTGTATGTGTGCGTTCATGTGTGTATATGGGTGCGTGTGTTTTTCGTGTGTGTGAGTATGTATTCGTGTATGAAGAAATGAAATAAATTGTGAATAATTGTAATAAAATAGTGAATAATTGAAATAAAGTAAAGTGGATAAGGGGTAAGGGGGATTAAGATAAAAAACAACAAGGAAAAATTAAGAAAGTGTTGCTTTGTCATAAGTAGGAGGGAGCTGTGTTGAGTCCAAAGGGGAAAGCTGTTCGTAACTTGAAAATATAGCACTGTTCCAGGTGGAGTCGCGAGAGAGTGGATCCGTGGTGCAGAGCGAGGCCCAAAATGGAGATGTTAGAGGGGGAGTGGTTGGCCAAATGGAAATGACGGGCGACGGGGGAGTCCAAACCTAGCCGAACGTCCCTTAGGTGTTTGGTGAAACGGTCGGCCAGCCGGCGGCCTATCTGACCCACATATAGTCTGTCACATAAGTTACATCTGATGAAGTAGATTAGGTTAGAGGAGGTGCATGAGAAACTGTGTAGGATGCGGAGAGTGTGTAGGTTGGACCCTGTGACAGAGGTAGTGTTGGTGATGAAGGGGCAGGTGTGACAGCGGGATCTGGAGCACGGGAAGGAGCCGGGTGG
>NW_026300607.1:5187-5677 GCF_001194135.2 Octopus bimaculoides
GGAGAGAGGGTGGTGGTGCTGTCGATTCGACGAGCGCAGGCTAGGACGGATTGCACAAGATGGGAGGGGTATCTTTGATGCATGAACAGGCGGCCAAAGTACTGGGACTGGGTCTCGAAATCCTTGTCCAGGCTGCACAAGCGTCGGAGGCGGAGGAACTGGGAGGAGAAGTTGAGGTAGAGGTGGGAATCAGTGGGTTTGAAGAAGGCGAAGGTAGTGAAAGAGTTGGTGGGGAGGTTGATGGAAAGAGAGATGTCACGGAAGTTAACAGAGGTGTCAGAGATGGTAGAAGTAAATTCAAGAGCAGGGTGGAAGTTGGAGAGGAAGGAGATGAAAAGGCAGAGTTGTTCACGGGAAAGGGAGGTGACTCCTATACAGTTGTATGTAGTAACCGTGTAGTTCTGGAGTCGAACCGGAGAATTGGAAGAATTGGGCCTCAATGTAACCAACACGTACGTGTGTGTGTGTGTGTATATATATATATATATAT
>NW_026300607.1:6102-7833 GCF_001194135.2 Octopus bimaculoides
ATATATATATATATATATATATACATACATATATATGGGTCCTCGATGTCTCCGACTCCGCAAAGACATCATAAAACTGGCTGACAAGAGTGGAGCTGTGGTGGTGTGGCATGCAGACCTTTACAAGGCTGAAGCTCTTAGCCAACTTCATCTCACCTCCTTCTACTGCCCTCTGCCTATAACTGCCCCATGGAACTGATCTCTAGATACCTCGACTGTGTCCTTGCTCCCCTAGTGGCTTCCCGCCCCTCACACATCCTTGACACTAATCATGCTCTTCATCTTTTTAACTCTTTCTCCTTCCCTACTGTCTCCTCCAAACTTCTCTTCACTCTTGACATCAAGAGTCTATATACTGTGATCCCATGCCATAAAGTACTTCTTGCCCTCAAACACTTCCTAGACCTTCGGCCCAACCCCCAACCTAACATGTCTGCACTTTGTCTTGTAGAACTTATTCTTTCCCTCAACTGCTTCTTCTTTGTCTCTATCATATCATTAACACTTTTACATGCACTTCTAGTAATGTCATTTACTGCATCTCCTGCTCTTTCTGTCCTTCTATGTACATTGGTCAAACGGGACGCTGCTTGGCTGGCTGACTGATTTGTGGAGTACCTCCAAGACATCAGACTTGGCAACACACCCCAGGTTTTGCGCCATTTCCGCTCTACCAGTAATTCATTACAATACCTGTCTCTGTTTGGATTCTCTTTGCGCAGGGGCCATCTGGACTCCCGCCTTTGCTGTGAACAGGAATTAATCTTTTCTCTTTGCTCCTTTACACCATATGGACTCCACTCCCCTAACCTCTTCATCTGACTCCCCTCCTCTCCTCTCTTCATCTCACACCTACTTCCTCTCTTCACTCCTACCCAACTTTTCCCCTTCGCCGATACCACTCCATCCACACTCCACTCCCACATCCTCACCCAAAATCCACCCCAATACCGCCACAGCCCATCACATCACCCTGCACGCACTAGCACTGACCACTTCTCAGTATCCACTGCATCATCCACACACCCACATTACAGACGCACACACACCCACATGTCAAAATCACCAGCCCGTATCCACATGCACACACATACTCTCACATACATATGCACGCACACCTTTGTTTTGGGATCACCAATACCTTATTATCTCCCCTTCTTCCTAGCACTCCTGTCTAACTGCCTTTGCCCAGCCACCAACCATGATTGACCACTGGCTCCGAAAGTTTTTGCATTCGCTCTGTTTATTTTCTCCATGTTCTTTTCTGTTGAAGAGCGTACGCTCAAAACATAAACGACTTTCTCACCTTCCTGAGCATTAAACTAATACACCTGTTTGTTGTTTATACCTGTCTTCATCTTTTCTTTTTCTGTAAATTTCAACTATATATATTCACACATTCATACATATATATATAGTCATACATATATATACATGCATATATATATATATATTACAATTAAAAGGGTAAAGGTTTATCAATTTATTAATTTATTAATAAATTAACAATTAATAATTTTTTACCAAGCCCTTCGGTATGTAAACACCATTATTTGTTGGAGTCTCAGCATTTTGGCTGCTATTTCTGAACTTCGGTATGTGGTGAAGCAACTGTTTTGCTGATCCCTTAATTATGTTTATAAATGCATATATATATATATATATATATATATATATATCATCATCATCATCATCATCATCGTTTAACGTCCGCTTTCCATGCTAGCATGG
>NW_026300607.1:8287-13158 GCF_001194135.2 Octopus bimaculoides
ACCACATGTCCATACCAGCGCAATCGTCTCTCTTGCACGCCACAACTGATGCTTCTAATGTTCAGCTTTTCTCTCAAGATACTTACACTCTGACGGGTATTCACATTGACATTACACATCCAACGGAGCATACTGGCTTCATTCCTTGCGAGCTTACGTATGTCCTCAGCAGTTACAGCCTATGTTTCACTGCCATGTAGCATGGTTGTTCGTACGCACACACACACACACACACACATATACAGTGAAGCTTTACTACAGTGTCATATATTATTGACTGCTATTTCCAATAAATATTGGTGCATTCTACCACTAACTTCTTTATACTTTAACCTGATGGTGCTTTCTTTTACTGGGAAGCAATACTACTGTATTGTACTATTTAATAATTTTTTATTTCTGCATATATTTATATATATCATCATCGTTATTGTTTGACGTCCGTTTACCATGCTGGCATGGGTTGGACGGTTCAACTAGGTCTGGGAAGCCAAAAAGCTACACCAGGCTCCAGTCTAATCTGGCAGTGCTTCTACAGTTGGATGTTCTTCCTAACACCAACTTCTACGAGAGTGTAGTGGGTGCTTTTTACGTGCCACCAGCACAGGGGCCAGAGAAGCTGGCATCCACCACGATCGTTTGATGCTTTTTACATGTCACTGGCACGGAACAAGTCAAGGCAGGGCTGGCATTGGCCATGTTCAGATGGTGCTTTTTATATGCCACCAGCACGGGGGTCATGAGCACAATTTCCATTTGATTGTGATTTGATTTTGATGTACTTGATTCAATAGGTCTCCTCAAGCACGGCAGGTCACCCTATGATCCAAGGTACTCTTGAGTGAGCTGGTTATGTGACACTGGTGTAGGTTAGAGCTGTGAATTCACTTATTTGCCAGGTCTTCTCAGTCACCGCATATCTCCAGAGGTCTTGGTCTTTTGTCATTGCCTCTGTGAAGCCCAACGTTTGAAGGTCATGCTTCACCTCATCCCATGTCTTCCTGGGTCTCCCTCTACCCTGGATACCTTCCACTATTTGGGAGTGGCATGTCTTCACACAGCTCTCCTTATCCATCCACAGTACATGACCATACTAACACAAACATCTCTCTTGCAATCTACATCCGATGCGTCTTATGTCTAACATTTCTCTCAGGGTGCTTACACTCTGTTGTGTGTGCACATTGACATTACACATCTGGCGGATCATGCTCGTTTCACTTCTTTCGAGCCTACGCATGTCTTCAGCAGTCACAGCCCATGTTTAACTGCCGTAAAGCATGGCAGTTCGCACACATGTATCATACAATCTACCTTTCACTCTGATCAGGAGGCCCTTTGTCACCAGTAGGGGTTGAAGCTTTCTGAACATTGCCCAGGCTATTCTTATTCTAGTTGTAACACTCTCAGAGCATCCATCCCCACTACAGACTTGGTCACCCAGGTAGCAGAAGCTATCAACTACTTCTAGTTTCTCCCCCTGGCTGTGACGGAATCTGTTTTCTGAGCATCTGTGGTGTTTATTGCCCCTGCGCATCTGCTGCACACGAAAGCTATCTTCGTGGTCAATCTGCCTTTAAAGTTGGTGCGCCTCTTATGTGTCCATAGCTTACACCAGGAACAATGTATGGAGTTTCTGCCAACCCCTTTCCTGCAGACCGAGCAGGGCCACCTACCTGAAGGGCTGTGCCATGTGTTTGCCCTCCAACTTACTAGAACTTTGGCCTTGCACACACACACACACACACGCACACGCACACGCACACGCACATTGGAAGGTTTGGAGGTGATGTACAGAAATTATATTATAGGAAAAAATTAAGGTACTCAGAAATCTGGATGTTTGTACATTTACAGATTTTTATTAATGTCACATGTTTTATAAATTAAATAAAGCGCTTTTCACCTAATCGTGTAGGATTTTCAAATTGTTTTGAGTTCACCTTGCGGTGAGGTCTCTTTATATAGTTTTATTGAGTGTGTAGGGGTGGAGAGAGAGATATATAGGATAGTAAGAGAGGGTGAGGAATGGAGGGAAAAGTAAGAGAGAGAGTGTGTGTTTTTTTGTGTTGGTGTGTGTCTGTGTGTGTCGATGGGAAAGAGAAAAGAAGAAAATTGTGTTTATAGCTGGTCAGTTCTTTTCAATGTGTATATATATATATATATATATATATATATATATATATACACACACACACACACATATATATGTACATACATGTATATGCACACACACACACACATATACATACATACAAATATATATATATATAAACATATATTTACACACGCACATATATATATATACACACATATATATGTATATGTGTATATATATGCTAGCAGTATAACCCAACGTTGTCCGGTTGTGACTTATTACACCATCTACGATAAGTCTTGCTAGGTGAAACTCAACTAAAAAAGAAAGCGTTACAATGAAAAAACCTTTATGATGTAAATATGTTCATAATTCAAAAGACAATGAAATTAATAGGGAAAGTCTAAAGGCTGTTTTGCGTAACATTATTAAGTGTACGTAAATTTCAGCCGTCTAATTGGCTATACAAATGCTTGTGCAAAACAACCTTTTGCGCTGCCTTGATTATACATAGCAGGGTAATCCCTTTTTGCAGGAGGTAGGACGGCAATTTCTGATGAAGCAATTGCTGGCGATCTGTTGCTACACAGTTCTGCCAGAATTCTATGAGATTGGGCAGTAGATGTTGATGCACCATTTTGCATTATGTTCAAAGTAGCTTCTGGAATGTGGTGAATTGCTGCAGTCTGTTGCTGTCTTTTTAAACCGGTTGCATTCTTTCCCCAGCAAGCTCTGTAGTTTGTATATTTACAAAACATTGACGAACATGAGTTATATTGTAGTGAATGCTTGTGTGTACGTGCACGTGTATGCGTTTGAAAGAGTGAGAGGAAAAAAGAGAGAGGGGGAGAAAGGAATAGAGAATGGGAGCAATGAAGAGAGAGAAAGAGAGGAAGGGAGAACAGAAGACAGTTACAAAATAGCAATGCGTGCGCGTGTTTTTATAAGAAACACACAGAAACTAAATCTTATATCTAGAAGAACGAAGTAAGAGTAAAAAGGTAGAAGGAAAGAATAATCTTAAAGCAAGTTAATCTATGACTTTGTATGTATCACTTTCTCTCTCTCTCTCCTTCCCTCTTTTACCCTTACCCTCTATATTATATGTTGAGCGCGTGATCGATGTGTAAGAACGCTGGTACAGGTAGAAGGGAAGAAATATAAAAGTTGCTAGAAACAACAGCCAAATCTCCCTTAAATCACACAAAGTAAACAGAATTTTAAAAATCTAATTACTGCACTAGAAAGTTCACATTGAGAAAATTGTATTGATGCAAAAACTTTTACGAAAAAGTGGAAAATGTTGATTTCTATAAACTTTTAAAAAGGCTTCACACAGGTACACAACTTCAGCATTATATATTAAGATGGGCAACACACATACACACACACTAAATAAAAAAAAATGACAGATATTTGTATGTATGTGTGTATTAATGTGTATTATGTCTCTCTATATATATATAGTAGTAAGTAAATGCGTTTTAAGAAAGATATTCCAAAAATTCAGTTTGTAGGGAATAAATGTTTGACTGTCGATCGTATTTGGAAGAGACTGACAGGTATTTGTATGTATGTGTTTATTTGTATGTATGTGTGTATTTGTACGTATGTATGTATGAGTGTGTATTCAAAAACATCTATATTTACACTTTAAAGTTGGTTTTCACACTCAACCCTGTTCTGCAGAATCAGTGTTGCGACGGGAGGTTTGTGCCCATCTCAACGTTCTGAGTTTAAATTCCGCCAAAGTTGACTTTGCTTTTCATCCTTTTGGTGTGTAAAAAGTAAGTACCAGTTGAACACAGGGGTCGATATAATCGACTACTGTCCACCTGCCCCAATCCGCCCTTGTGGGAAAAATTTAAAATGATAATAATAATAATAATAATAATAATAATCATAATAATAATAATAATAATGACCTCTGCCGATCAAACTCCTAACCCGCAACTAAGTCTTAAGTGTATATATATATGGGCAACATACACATACACTAAATAAAAAAATGTTAGTAAATGTGTTTTAAAAAAAGATTGTTAAATTTTCAGATTAACACCCGCACGATTTTCACTACAGTGTTAGGGTTAGGGTTTGGTAGGTAATTGTGCGGGTGTTAATCTGAAGATTTACGAAAAGATTTTCCAAAAATCTCACAGTTTGTAGAGAATACATGTTTGTCGATCGTATTTGAGAAAGATGTGTGGTTAGTTTTTTTTTTTTTTTTGTTATCATGGTGAAGGACGGAGTTTGGAATATGAAAATGAAACCATTAAAGTGAAAGTATCTGTCATTACAGTATGGAAATGTGATTGTTTCAGTTTTGATACTGAAAGAGTTTTTTTACTGTCAGTGTTTTTTCCTTCCTTTCTTTTTGTATTTGTTGTTGGATCATTTGTAAAGGTTCATAAGAGAAAGTAGGAGTTGAAAGGATTTGTAGAGGTAGTAGAAAGAGGAAATTAGATTCTATTCGGGGGGAAAATGTTATTCTGTGTAGTTTAATGGATTTTATTCGTAACTGTGTGTTATTTTGCCGGAAAAAAATGAAGCTGTGACCTAAGTTATGGTATTTATGATAATAATTCCGATTCTTTCATTCAAGAAATTTAGAATTGTGTAAATGTATAAATTTTCAACATACACGCACACACAGAAAAATCTGCCTTTTATAGATAAGATACATACATATAAAACTTTACATATGTATACATATACAAATGTATATATATATATTTATATATATATATATATATATATATATACATAACTATAT
>NW_026300607.1:13168-13360 GCF_001194135.2 Octopus bimaculoides
TATATATATATATATATATATATATATATACATAACTATATATAGACATATATATATAAATATATATACATACATAAATATATATAGACATATATATATAAATATATATATACACATATATACATATATATATGCACATATATATACATATATATAAACAAATATGTATATATATAAATATATATAATACAT
>NW_026300607.1:14211-18800 GCF_001194135.2 Octopus bimaculoides
TATATATAAATATAATACATACTTATATATATATACATATATATATATACATGTATATACATATATACATACATATATGTATATACATATATATATACACATACATATATGTATATGGATATATATATATATATATATATACATATATATGTGTGTATATATATATACACATATATTTATACATATATATGTATGTATATATATATAATTGTGTATGTATATGTGTATATATATATGTGTGTGTTTATATATATCTGCATATATGTATATATCATCATCATCATCATCATTATTTAATGTCCACTTTCCATGCTAGCATGGGTTGGACGATTTGACTGGGGACTGTCGAAGCGGATGGCTACACCAGACTCCAATCTGATCTGCCAGCTTCTACAGCTCGATGCCCTTCCTAACGCCAACCACTCTGAGGGTGTAGTGGGCACTTTTTCCATGCCACCGGCACTAGGGCCGGTCCGGTAGTACTGGCAACGGCCACGCTTGAATGGTGTTTTTTATATGCCACCTGCACAGGAGTCAGCCAATGTTTTGTTCACATGCCACTGGCACAAGTGCCAGTAAGGCGAAGCTGGAAGCAATTTCACTCAAATGGTGCTTTTTACGTGCCACTGGCACAGGAGCAAGATCACTGCTCTGGCAGTGATCCCATTTGGAAGGTGCTGTTAGCACTCCACTGGCACGGGTGCCAGTCATCAAATTTAGTTCAGTTTTGATCTCACTTGCCCCAACAGGTCTTCGCAAGCTGAGTTTAGTGTCTAATGAAGGAAGGTTGGCATGGGTGCCAGTCAACGAATTTGGTTCAATTTTCAATTTCAATTTCACTTGCCTCAACAGGTCTTCGCAAGCAGGGTTTTGTGTCCAAATAAGGAAAGGTACACATAAGTGGGTTGGCCACACCCCTGGTAAAGGCCACGGGTTATGGTCTCACTTGTCTTGCTGGGTCTTCTCACGCACAACATATTTCCACAGGTCTCGGTCACTAGTCATTGCCTCGGTGAGGCCTAATGTTCGAAGGTCGTGCTTCACCACCTAAATCCCAGGTCTTCCTCTTCTACAGGTACCCTCAACTGCTGGGCTGTGGCACTTTTTCACACAGCTATCCTCATCCATTCTCGCCAAGTAACCATACCAGCGCAATCGTCTCTCTTGCACACCACAACTGATGCTTCTTAGGGCCAACTTTTTTCTCAAGGTACTTACACTCTATCGAGTATGCACACTGACATTACTCATCCATCGGAGCATACTAGCTTCATTCCTTGTGATCTTACGCATGTCCTCAGCTGTCACGGCCCATGTTTCACTACCATGTAGCATGGCTGTTCATACACATACGTCATTCAGTCTGCCTTTTACTCTGAGAGAGAGGCCCTTTGTCACCAGCAGAGGTAAGAGCTCTCTGAACTTTGCCCAGGCTATTCTTATTCTAGCAGCTACACTTTCAGCACACCCTCCCCCGCTACTGACTTGGTCACCTAGATAACGAAAGCTATCAACTACTTCTAGTTTTTCTCCCTGGAATGTGGCAGAAGTTGTTCTCTGCACATTTTCAGTGTTTATTGCTCCTGAGCATCTGCTACATACAAAAAATACCTTGTTAGTTAGCCTTCCTTTGATATTGTTGCACCTCTTGTGTGTCCATAGCTTACACTAGGTACATCTTATAGAGTTTCTACCTACGCCTTTTCTACAGATCGAGCAGGGCCATCTACCTGAAGGGGTTTGTGGTTTGTCTACCTTTCTACTTATTAGAACTTTGGTTTTAGCTAGGTTGACTCTTAGGCCCTTTGATTCTAATCCTTGCATCCACACCCGAAACTTCTCCTCTACTTCTGATAGTGACTCAGCAATTAGAGCAAGGTCATCAGCATAGAGGAGCTCCCAGGGGCATCCTGTCTTGAATTCCTGTGTTACTGTCTGGAGGACTATGATAAATAGGAGGAGGCTGAGGACTTCTACCCGGAATTCTTCACATTGACCGCCAGATAAGGGATCGGGGGACCCTGTCAAAGGCTTTCTCCATGGCAACAAAAGCCAGGTACAGAGGTTTATCTTTGGCTAGGTATTTCTCCTGCAGCTGTATTACCAGAAATATAGCATCAATGGTGCTTTTCCAAGCTGCATCTCATGTTTGTGTCTAAAGCATCACTTTTACCTTTGTAGCAGTTGACTATGGTGCTGCTACACCAGTCATTGGATATGACTCCTTCGTGTATCACCTGGTTCGCAATACGGGTGACAAAGCTATAGCTGACACTGCCAGATATTTTGAGCATCTCTGCAGTGGTTCCTGATGGGCCGGGGGCTTTCCCTGTCTTCATACTCTTGATCGCTTTATCTACCAAGGTACTGTTAATTAGGTTAGCTGGTCCCTCTGTTGAGTCGACATTCAGCAGTCTCTCTTTCTCCCATTCATTCTCTTTATTAAGCAACCTTTCATAGTGGCGTCTCCAAACCTCTCTCTTTGCAGCCTCATTAAATGCAAGTGAGCCATCATCAATGTGGACGCATTTCTCACCTACAACATCACTATTCTCTCTCACACACTGTCTTGCAACGCGAAATACCTCAAGTCTTTGGTCCTCACGGCGCAGAACATTGGCAAATTTTTTCTTATCTGCATCCCCTCTGGCTAAATAAACCTGTCTCCTAGCTTCCCTTCTGGCAATTTGATACAATTCCCTGCTACCACCATTCTTCCAGTCCTTCCAAGCCTGTTTCTTTTGTCTAATAGCCCTGTCAACCACATTGTTCCACCACCACGTTACTTTGGGTCGAGAGGGGACTTTGCACCATCCACAGATCTAGTCAGTGGCTCTCAGCAGGTTGTCCCGTAGAATCCTCCAGTTGTCTTCCACATTACGTGATGCTATATCCCCTTCTATTTTGTCGAAGGATTCGAGTAACATGTCTCTAAATCTCTGTCCATTTACAGGATCTTTAAGCTTCCAGACCCTTCTCCTCCAGGCTGGTCTACTTCTGGGCATCTATTTAGCCCTGATCCCGAAGTCGCTACCTACTACTCTGTGTTGGGGTGTACATTCTTTGCCAGGGAAGGTTTTGGCATTTATAAGCAGTCCTCTTTCCCTTTTTCTTGCGAGGATGTAGTCAATTTGGCTAGTGTGTCTGCCGGAACAGTAGGTGACTAGGTGACAGGCAGGTTTCCTGAAGTTGGTATTGCAAACCATAAGATCATTTGCATCACAGAACTCCAGCAGTCTGGTTCCCTTCTCATTGCGGGAACCAAAGCCATAGCCTCAATGTACGACATGGAAGCCCCCTGCATGTTGTCCAACATGTCCATTGAAATCGCCAGCCACAAAAAGAAGGTCCCTGTCATTTGTCAATGAGGTAGTCTGTAATAGGGTGTCATAAAATTGGTCTTTCTGCCCGCCCATCCAGTAGCTCCGGTTGAGGGGCATGGGCCGAGATAACAGTAGCTAACCTATGGTGAAGCACTAATCTAATCTTAAGTACTCTGTCACATACTCTGACTACCTCGATTACCTTATCAACCCATTTCTCTGCAAGAAGTATACCCACGCCTCTTACCCAGTCAGTGTTCCCTGCCCAGAAAATCTTGTACCTGTGTTGTTTGTCTGTGAGGAACCTAGCGGAACCTCCTCTCCACCTTACTTCTTGGATGCAGCACAAATCTATGCATCTCTGTTTAAGCAGCTCAACAATCTCACCAGACCTACCTTTCAGTGTGCCAACTCTGAGGGTGTGGGTGTGTGAGACCCTGGGATGAGTGACTGGAGTGTCATGTACCTGAAAAGAAAGCTTGCATTTGGCAGAATTCATAAACAAACAATAGCCTACAACCTGCATACACTACACTATTTTTATGTGCTATATGATTGATAAACCCTAGGTAGGGGTGGGGATGGCATTAGGCCCTTAGAAGTGTTCGCAGGAGACAACCAAGGATGACAGAGGATAGGAACTTCCGTAACTGGTGGAGGGGGTGGGAGAGTGGTCGTACCGTGAGCTAGTAAGTTTAGGGAAGAGCATCTTCTGCACTTGTATACTATGGTAGACAAATTTAGAGAGAATGAATTAACAAAATGATAAACTTGAATAAAATAAATAAAATGTGTCGATTAACGGATATACATGAACTTAAGACAAACAAGGATGACTAAGCTATGAGGACTATGTTTACATGGTAAAGAAGTAAATAGATAATAAAGAAGAAATGGGTGGGGGGATAGGGTTATGATCTACGCAGAAACAGGAGTACATGAACGAAGTTGAATGGATATCTATATATATAAAAATGAGAATGTGTGTCTGTCTGTCTGTCTGTGTGAATCCCTAAAACTCGAGAACTATGCAACCAATTTCATTCAAATTTTATAGATGCCTTACTTAGGGTTCCAGTTGTGTTTTAGTCAAAAAAAATTTTAACTTCTTGCAGAGTTCGAGCCCACGGCAACATAATATCTCCTCCACTATTTAAGTATTACGTGTCAAAAGTGAAACAAATACTTTCACTTTAAAAATGAAACTATTCTACTTACTGAAACAATCACATTTTGATACTGTAATGACAGATACTTTCAGAGAAA
>NW_026300608.1:0-407 GCF_001194135.2 Octopus bimaculoides
ATATATATACATACACACACATGTATATTTTCAATATATAGCACATAAATATATGCAACTAATTTTATATAAATTCATATATGTCTACATATGTAAACATGCATATATATAAAATGAACTCCATATATATATTATCCAATATAGTATATATTTTCTATCTATCTATCTATCTATCTATACATACATACATACATACATACATACATGCATACATACATTCATACACACACACATAGTTATAATGCCTATAATATATAACTTATTCATAATATATGTAGATATATTTACATAAATATCAGCTTGATAATATATGCATAGCATGCTGCATATATGTACAAGATGTAGATAATATATACTCATGTAATTATGTATATATATATATATATATATATATATATATATATATA
>NW_026300609.1:0-5072 GCF_001194135.2 Octopus bimaculoides
ATATATATATATATATATATATATATACACATACATGCATGCATATATAGACTACACATACACATTTATATGTATATATACATACACCCCACCCATAAATGTATGTAAATTTGATTCTGTCTTTGAAAAAAAGGAGATCAACTCAGTTTAAGAACTATGCTGGGATGTTTATTGGGAAAATAAACACTGGTCCTCAAAAGAAACAATAAAAGTAGGTGAATAGGAAATTGTTAAAGAAACCTGACCACTAGCACAATAAATTTAAAGTACACATTCCTATTATATAATATACCTGACATCAGATATTTGTAATAACAAGTATGATAATAACACAATAATAATACTATGTAAAAGGAGAACAAGAACAATCACAACAACAATAACTTTAGGCTGTGTTCCTGACAGGGTTACCTCAGAAATGTCAACACTGAAATGACAAAGCACTCTAAAAATATTCTCATATTTTACTTTCATGAGTTCGAGCGAGATTTTTTTCTTGTCTCAGCTAAAGAGTGAAAATATTTATTGAAATAAATAAATAAATAAAAAGTAAAAAAAAAACGATAGAAATGAAATAAAAGATATTTTCTGTATAGATAAAGGAACAATAGGGTGTGGTGGAGAATATTATTATTATTATTACTTTTTTCTTTTTATCATTTTATTCTAAGTAAACTCTCACAATTTATATCTGTCTTGCTATTTGTCCCCACTCATCTTTCACCCTGGTGGCAAATAAAAGTAATCATCATCATCATCATTATTAGCATGCTGGGAAAAATGCTTAACAGCATTTAGTCCAGTTTTACATTCTGAATTTAAATTCTGCTAAGACCAACTTTGCTCTTTGCCCTTTCGGTGGGTCCGTGAAATAAGTACCGATTGCACGCTGGGATTGATGTAATTGATTAGGCCTGTTCCTCCAAAATTTCAGACCCCGTTTCCTATTGTAGAAAAGATTATGTGGCAAGCTGGCAGAATCGTTAGCACACTGGATGAAATGCTTAGTGGTTTTTGCCCATCACTACATTCTGAGTTCAAATTCCACTGAGGTCGGCATTGCTGTTCATCCTTTCGGGTCGATAAAATAAGTACCAATTGTGTACTTAGGTTGATGTAATTGACTGTCCCCCTCCCCCAAATTTCAGGCCTTGTGCCTATAGTAGAAAGGATTATTATTATTATTATTATCATTATTATTATTAGGTGGCAAGTTAGCATTAGTGCATTGGACAAAATGCTTAGCTGCATTTCTTCTGATTCTTTACATTTTGGGTTCAAATTCTGCCGAGGTCGACTTGACTTTCATCCTTTTGGGGGTTGATAAAATAAGTAGCATTGAGCACTGGAGTCGATATAATTGACTTACCCTCAGTTGCTAAGTTTGTGCCAGAATTTAAAATCATCATCATTATTATTTTTGCTATTAAATAGCGAGTTGGCAAGAAT
The DNA here is from genome assembly GCF_001194135.2 of Octopus bimaculoides. Classification (NCBI taxonomy): domain Eukaryota; kingdom Metazoa; phylum Mollusca; class Cephalopoda; order Octopoda; family Octopodidae; genus Octopus; species Octopus bimaculoides. The sequence goes on from NW_026300609.1 coordinate 1,450, forward strand.
CATTAATGCATCAGCCAACATTTTCTGTGGCACTTCTTTTGGCTCTATGTTCTGAATTCAAATCTCATTGGCATCAAGTTTGACTTTCATCCTTTTGGGAGTGGTAAAATAAAATACTAGTCAAGAACTGGGATCGATGTAATTGATTTCCCCTCCCCTCAAAATTAGAAAGAGTTACATCACAACTATATGTGTATGACACGGTGATCTCATATCAAGATAAACTATGCATGACCTTGCAAGTGAGACCCAGTTAGAATTTTCTTCAGGTCAAGTAGCCCATCCCACTCAAAAGGTCAATGAACAAAACACCAATGTTTCCTGAGGTGAATTATTCTGCCGAGGTCAATTTTGCCTTTCATCTTTTTGAAGTTGATAAAATAAGTACCAGTTGAGCATGGGTCAATCTAATCAACTTATCCTCTCCCTTCAAAATTGCTGGCCTTGTGCCAAAATTTGAAACTTATCATTATTATTATTATTATTATTATTATTATTATTATTATTATTATTATTATTATTATTAGGGCTTAGATGAGGGCCCATGCCTTTGGTGGTCAGGGTGATCCTGGTTCTGTAGGTTTCATTGATTGGTCTTTGTTGGAGGTTCTCCTGTATCAGGATAATTGCATCATCCATGTGTTCACATACTTTGTATACTTTTTATTTCATCTCTTCCCCCCCCCCCTTCCTCCTATCTTTAATGTAACCCTCCACACAAATTATAAACTGTCCCTGTAATGGTCCTCTCTCCTGATGCCACTATGACAAACAAATGGAAACTATTATTATTATTATTATTCATTTGCATTGTTTATTTGCTTAAGTTACTATCAGGTTCATTACAAAAGTTATGATGTGTAGTTGTGACTTGAATGTTACAGAATTATGTATGCATGAAACCTGAAGGCAAAACATCACAGATATAACCTTGTAACAGGGTCTGTACAATAATGTAAAAATAAATAGTCAGTACGTCAGTTCATCATGTTAAACAATACACTGTTTCACAGGATGTGGTCATGTCTCTTTATTTTTTGAGTTCAAATTCACCACAATGACTGACTTTGCCTGTCACCCTTGTGGTGTTTGTTCTTCATGTCTCTAAAGCTAATCAGATTAGAAGCTTTATTCTTTGTGAGTATGAAGTGGCTGATTTTGTCACTATTGCCATAAAATCTATGGTTACATGGGGCATGTTCTTGCAGAATTGGGACCTGATAGGACACTTGCCTTTTGTGCAGCTCTCCTCTCTCTAATTTTTCTGATCATTTTTAATTCTGAGTGCTGTACTCCAGAGTTTACGACATTATTCCACAGTGAGCAATCTCAAGCAAGCTGTTCCCATGTAGGCTGTTTTAAGATCCCCCGTTTTCAAAATTGTCTTGAGAGCATCTTTGTATCTCCTCTTTGCTCCACCATGTAGTCAAGAGCCAGTCGCTAAATCTGTGTAGGGAGTCAGCAGGGTTGAGGAAAGAAATACCAATTAAGTTCTTGAATTAATCTAATCATCTGTATCCCACCTCTCAATGTGTAGCCTTGTTAGCTGTTAATACAACCTTTTATATTTTTAGTCCCTATCAGTGCAGGCATGACTGTGAGGTTAAGAAGTTGCTTCTTGACCATGTGCTTTTAGGATTCAGTCCTATAGCCCTGAGTTGACCAAAACCTTGTGAGTGGACTTGGTGGACAGAAATTGAAAGAAGTCTGTTGTATATTTATCATCATCATCATGATATATGTACAACAGACTCCTTCCAGTTTCCATCCACCAAATTCACTCTCACTCTGTCTCAATGTAACTTCATCTTTTCCATGCATGCATAGAAAAGTGGACATTAAAATGATGATATTGATGATATATATATATATATATATATATATATATATCTGTGTGTGTGTGTGCGTGTGTGTGTGTGTAGGCACAAGCATAGCTATGTGGTTAAGAAGCTTGTTTTGCAACCATGTGCTTTTGGGTTCAGTCCCACTGTGTGGTGTCTTGGGCAAGTGTCTTCTATAACTCCAGGCTGATCACTGCTTTGTCAGTTAATTTGGTTGGTGGTGGAAGCCTGTCCTTGTGTGTGTGTGTGTGTTTGAGTTTGTCTTCCACTGCTGCTTGATAACTTGTGTTAGTTTGTTTGTATCCCTGTAAATTAGTGATTTGGCAAAAGAGACTGACTGAATAAGGACCAGACTTAAGAAAAAGAAAAGCTACTAGGGATGATTTATTCCACTAAACTCTTTGAGGCAGTGCTCCAGCATGGCCGCAGTCCAATGACTGAAGCCAGTAAAAGTTAAATGATAAAAGATTTATTTTGTTTTTATATTAACAAATCCACCATCATTTACACATTTTCCTGCATATTAAAATTTATGGATGTTTTTTTGTGTGTTTGTTTCTGAAAAAAATTTATCAGTTATTTGACACTATGAACAATTAGTAATCTTGCCCTCGGTACATTAGTAACATTGTCACTGATAAGCTATTTATCAATATGTAACAGTAGACCAGTAAACGTGTTGAATCCAGTAAGAATCAACACATATTTTTCACTGTTATCTCTCTTTCACTCTCACTCTCTCTCTCTTTTGTTTTTTTTCTGTTTCCAAAATTCAATTTATAATCATCTGAAACATTCTCAATAAATTACCTGAGCACAAAGGTTTTTTTTTTATTTTGCATTAAAAAAAAAATGTTCAGAACTGCTATGAGTTCAGTACTCATGTTCTGTTACAGGTGGTTAACATGTCATGGAGAGAGAGGATATATATATATATATATATATATATATATATATATATATGACAGGCTTCTTTCAGTTTCTATCTATCAAATCCACCCACAAGGCTTTGGTCAGCCCAAGCCAATAGTAGAAGACACTTGCCAAGGGGCCATGCAGTGGGACTGAACCTGGAACCATACAGCTGTGCCTATGCACAACATACATACACATATAACAGACAGAGGAGTCTGGTGCAGGCTGTCAAACCATACAACCCATGCCAGCATAGAAGGCAGATGTTAAACAATGGCATCCAACCATAGAAACCATGCCAAAACAGAAAATTGGAACATGGCCAGCTCCTGTCAAAGCACCCAACCCATGCCAGCATGGAAAATGGACATTAAATGATGATGATTATTATGATGTTGATGAAACTTATAGTAACTTTGTCTGTCTATCAACAGACATACATTTATTTTAAAAGCTGGCATCTACACACACAAGTACACATGTACATGCAAACTTATTTCGGAAGTTAATTTTTCTCACATAAATTCAGTGTGACTCTTTACACTGCTTTAGAATAAAAAAAACTTTGTAAAATTCCATCCATTTACAAGCTAGCCTGAACTACACTAAGCTATTGTCTTTATCTTAACCTTAGAGTGACCTATATCTAATAAACATTCACATCAATTTAAAAATTTATTTTATTTCCTTCTCCACTCCTTTCCTAACTTTTCCATTCACCTACCTGTCCACTGACCAGTGTGCTTGTATTGTTTCTTAAACCTTTGACTCTTTAGTTTACCATTTCTATTGAAATAAATTGTATTACTGCGTGCGCGCACGCACACACACACACACACACACACACACACACACACACACACACAC
>NW_026300609.1:9214-10253 GCF_001194135.2 Octopus bimaculoides
GCCAGATGCTCTTCCTGTCAGCAACCCTTACCTGCTTTCAAGTAAGGGGTTTTTGTTTCTTTCCACTGCTCTTGAGCATCAGGGGATGACGAGCTGAAGTGGTGTTAAGAGATGAAATGTCTAACACACACACACGTACGCACGCACGCACGCACGCACACACTCACACACACACACACACACACACACACACACACAAACACCACATAAGATGTTTTCTATTATTTTGCCAGCTGCAAGGCATCCCAAACTCAACATTACTAGAACCACAAAATTACCCAGTACACTCTTAGTAACTGGTAATAAATTTTAACAACAACAGTGCAGGCTTGTGAGAGTGATTTTAGTCTTTATGATGGCAAGGCAGCCTCTATAAAGCTGGTGCCATACACACACAACAAAAAATGCACCTAATACCATCTGTGAGATGGTTGGTGTTATGAAGAGCATCCAGCTGTAGGACCCATTCCAAAGATGTGGCATTGGGGCAACATGGTCCTCTGGCAAACTGTGCAACTCATGCTAACATGGAAACCAGACATGAAGAATATCACATTATTTGACATCCCTATTCCATACTAACATTAGTAGGATGGTTTGACATGGTCAAGGGAGTAGAAATGTCCATAGTATTCGCGTAAGCACACAAGTCCATACATACACATGCATACCTGCACACCCACGTACATGCGCCTATATGTATATACTCATCCACTCTCAGTTGCAACACACAAATGCTCACCCACACATTCGCCAAAATATATATACATAGCCGCATACACGCTCGCACACACACACACACACACAAAAGGCTCATACATGCGTCTATATACTCACATGCACAAGAAAAACCAAGGCTAAAGGCAAAATACAGAAAAAAGTGTAAAAAAGCAATAAGAGTAAAACATGTCTATATACTCACATACCCACACACACACACACACACACACACACACACATCCACATATATATTATATATATGTATTACTACTTTATATACATATTATATATATATTGTATATACATATATATATATATA
>NW_026300610.1:0-472 GCF_001194135.2 Octopus bimaculoides
TAATAATAATAATAATAATAATAATAATAATAATAAAAAGAAGAAGAAGGAGGAGGAAGAAGACGAGGAGAGGGGGAGGAAAAGAAGAACAACAACTGCAATAAAAGCAACAAAAATAATAAGCAAGATCAGCATCGACATAGAAATATAATGACCCTTTCCACGTCCGTTGATATTTTCAGTAAAATATTGAGACGGATAACGTATTCCCATACTTACAAATATGGAGAATCACTTTTTTCAACCCTCTCTCTCTCTCTCTCACTCATTTTCCCTACATAAAGTGTAAAAAAGAAGAGATGTTTATATATATATAAACATACGCACACACATACACACGTTCTTAACATGCATAGATGCATAGATGCTTACATACATATATATATGTATAAGCACATTTACGATTATATACGTGTATATATATATATAAACACATACATATACATACATACACATGTACATATATATATAT
>NW_026300611.1:0-451 GCF_001194135.2 Octopus bimaculoides
ATTTTGCCAAAATATTTTCGTCGCTAAAAAATTTATAGTAAAGGAGACTAGAGATTTAGATCTAGTTTTATTTACCAGTAAATTACTGAATAAAACTAAATATAAATTTCAGTTCTCTTGCAATATAACTTCATTATTTTCTCTACCGAAAACATGACGCCTTTCTAGAGACATGGATTTACCGATGTGAAGATAGACTGAGGTTAGTAAATTATACCAACTGGCGTTTTTTTATACACTCACTGAGGTTAGCCATCATTAATAATCGGCAAAAGCGACTACGGTACCCACTTGGATTGTATATCTCTACCAATGAAAATTTGGAACTTCATATATACATATATATATGGGAGAATTTACGAAAAAAACAACAGATGAAGACTGGAGGTATAAACAACAATTAGATGTATTAGTTTAACGCTCGGGAATAGAGAAAGTCTTTGACGTTTCG
>NW_026300612.1:0-238 GCF_001194135.2 Octopus bimaculoides
GAGGCAAATATATTGATAAAATCACAGAATATCAATCACATTGATCAATATATGCAAAAATTATGACCTGCATTGCTGTAGATACAGAAGGGAACATGTAATATATGTTGTATAAGCAAGTATGAGAATAAAAAGTATCTACAGATGAGGTAGGCAAAAGAGGAGTTAAATTAACTCTTGAAATATTGGATCTCACAGGTCTGATAACACAATAGAATGCAAATATACACAAGGTATT
>NW_026300613.1:0-304 GCF_001194135.2 Octopus bimaculoides
ATATTTAAATTTCGAAAGATATATATCCAATATGACATGGTAATATAATACATTAAAAAATTTAAGATATACGAAATATAAATATAAATATAATTATATATAAAAATATGAATGTAGATAAAAATACATGTGAATATAAATGCATATATATATTCACATGTATCTTTATCTACATTCATATTTTTATATATATTCATATTTTTATATATATTTATATTTATATTTCGTATATCTTAAATTTCTGAATTTATTAAATTACCATGTCATATTGGATATATATCTTTCGAAATTTAAATATTAAATA
>NW_026300614.1:0-722 GCF_001194135.2 Octopus bimaculoides
TATATATATATATGTATATATATATTTTAACATTTAGCAGAACCAACAGAGTGACTGAAGGTCCGAGAGTTTCACCCATTAGCACTTATAAAACTAGTTACAAATCCAAGGGTTATAATTCATATATTGGTGATAACAGTATTTCCCTGGATAGTTCTGGAACAAATTATAAAAGCAATTACAATATCACATGGCTAATACATATTTTCAAATAGTTTACCCGTTATATCATTCAATAGATAGATACACAATTGGACATATAAGGAAAATTTTTGCATACTTATGCACACATACACATATATATGGCTATGTATATATATGCACATATATATACATACATGCTTATATATAATATATATATAATGTATATTTACATACATTAAAAATTAAAAGTACCTCCTTGAATCATGCCGACTCATAAGGGCCGGTTTCCCAGTTTCCATGGCGTATAAGTTCTGCACCTGGATAGGACGCCAGTCAACTACAGGATAACTCATTTTTGCCAGCTGAGTGGACTGGAGCTATGAGAAATTAAGTGCTTTGCTCAAGAATACGTGTCACCCAGTCCAGGAATTGAAACCACAATCTTATGATCATGAGTCCAACACCCTAACCACTAAGCCACACACACCCACATTTATATATATTACATACACTACATACAGATGCAGTAGTGACTGTGTGTTAAGTAGCTTGCTTACCAACCACATGGCTCCGGGTTC
>NW_026300615.1:0-514 GCF_001194135.2 Octopus bimaculoides
TATATATATATATATATATGAACATCGTGTGTGCGAGGGTGCGTGTTTGTGTGAGCTTAGGTATGTATATGCTATAGATTCATGCATATAGACATGTTAACAGCACACATATATTTCTAAATATATGTAATTCATATTAATAGAATTTATATATTTAAAAAAAATTTTAACTACATATATCAAAAACAAATTTTTTATTCTACTTTCATTTTTTGAGCAGTCATTCTTCTCGATTGTTACTATATACAAACATATATGTATATATATATATATATACATGTTCATGCTCCTGAATATATGTATGTAAGTGTGTATATTTTTATCAAGATGAAAATATTGAGAGTGACTTACAGATTGAAACACATATATTTATTAAAAATGCATGTATGCGTATTCCTATATATGTGTTAATATATATATTACTCTTTTACTTGTTTCAGTCACTTGACTGCGGCCTTGCTGGGGCACTGCCTTTAGTCGAGCACATCGACCCCAGGACTTATTCTTTGTAAGC
>NW_026300616.1:0-204 GCF_001194135.2 Octopus bimaculoides
TATATATATAAATAAATAAATACCAAAATATATATATAGAAATAAATATACATATATATCAATAAATATATATATAGATAAATATATATATATATAAATAGATATAAATAAATATATATATTTATAAATACATATAAATAGATATATATATATGTAAATATATATAAATAAATAAATAAATATATATATATATATATATATAAA
>NW_026300617.1:0-223 GCF_001194135.2 Octopus bimaculoides
TATGATTTCCGGCTTTCGTCTTCTTTCTTATTGTGTGGTGTCGTTCCTTTTACAATTTTATTTCCTACTTTCCAGTTTTGGCCATTCTTGCGTGATGTACGTGACAGTCAAAGACACAAGTTATGGGTTATCTAAGCTGTAAACTTTGGACATTTACAGGAATTGCGTTGACTCATATTTCACGCTAAAGTTTGACTCTCCAGGAAAAGTATTACAGGAAAAA
>NW_026300618.1:0-364 GCF_001194135.2 Octopus bimaculoides
ATGCATATGTCTATGCACACACATATATATATGCATATGTATATATATACGTGAATATAAGTACGCATTTGTATATATATATTTGTATATATATTTGTATATATATATGCATATATATATATGTATATATACATACTTATTTATATGCATACATATACGTATATATGTATATATACATATATGTGTGTATATATATGTATATATATGTGTATATAAATATATATATGTATATATACATATATATGTGTATATTAATATATATGTATATATATATGCATATATAGGTACGTATATAAGTATATATATATACATATATATACACATATATACATACACATATATGTATATATATATATATATATAT
>NW_026300619.1:0-643 GCF_001194135.2 Octopus bimaculoides
TAAGAATGATCAGACAGTAGACATTGCAGATGAGAATTCAAAATTTAAGAAGCTTTTTAAATCTAGAAAAACCCTCCATATAATCCGAAGTTGGATAAATTCGGAGAAGAACTGTGGACAGTTGTTAAGAACATTAAAATCAATAAGTCACCAAGAAGGAACCAACATTTGGAATACCTAAACAGGATTACCAAGGAAATTAACAGAACGAATGGAATTTTAGTTAAATCTGACAAAATGGGAAACATATATAAAAGACAGAAACAGCATTATTTAGACCTTAAAAAAGAAATCAAGAAAAACTGCAAAATAACAAATAAAAATATGCTCAGAAAAGCAAATTTAGAAGCTAAAAAGTTAATGAATAGGTATAACCTAATGAACAGAACTGAACCTCTTGTACCTAAGGAACAGTGATTTATCCCTAAGGATCACAAGAGTAATTTTTGAACAGATCCTTCCTTAAGACTCATTTGCCCGACTAAGTCGGATATTGGGACACTTAGTAAGAATATTTTAGATAGATATATCCCTACAATAGTAAGGAAATTAAAACTTAATTTATGGTCTAACTCAATACAATTTGTAGAATGGTTCAAATTAATTAAGGATAAGGAAAATACGAAGTTTATTCAATTTGATA
>NW_026300620.1:0-409 GCF_001194135.2 Octopus bimaculoides
ATATACACATGTATACATATGTATATATATATGCAGAGTAAAGTATTTCTCAGATACTTCAAATACAATCGAACGGTTTATTGCTACACACATTGCTGATTATACAGGAAAAGTTAACACAACTACAATACGTTTAGATTCTAATTTGAAGTTGTTATATGAAAATCAATAAACTCATTTCATTAAAGTGACGGCAGGGTTATGTTTATATTTAATCAACACCCCACGATTCAGCAGTTACCTGCTGTGTAATTATCACGTCGCCGTAGCTACCACCAACTAATATATAAACGTATATAAAGGTATCGTCATCCATCTATATGCCCCGTGTGAGTGAGTTTGTGTCTTTGTGTGTATGTGTGTGTGAGTGCTTCTCTGCACCCCACTGTATATATATATATATATATAT
>NW_026300621.1:0-221 GCF_001194135.2 Octopus bimaculoides
TAATGAAAACTTGGGAATCCAAAATTTCCGGATTGCGGAGCCAGATTAGTACTCGAATACCAAAGGTAGAGTAATATGCTTTATTAAAATGCAGCAAAAATATCACAAAAGCTGTTACTCAGGGTTTCATGTTCCTGTTCCTTGGACAGTTTTGTTTAGTGTCCAATAAATGGGAACGTGAAACTCTGAGTAACAGATTTTGTGATATTTTTGCTGCTTTT
>NW_026300622.1:0-652 GCF_001194135.2 Octopus bimaculoides
AGTCCAGGAGCAAAAAGGTAAGTTGGAGTCCAAGTAGGCTGGAGTCCATGGTAGGTTGGAGTCCAAGAGCAAAAAATATTTATATATGATCAAATGTTTGGAGGTATGGTGTTATATATAAAGTCGTTGACTCGAATTTGATGTTTGTTCCATGATCAATGTTTCTTTATCTCTGACTCAATTACATTTGAGCAGTTCTTTTTTGCAGCCCTATAAACCCTTCTGTTTCCATAAAAAGAGACAAAAACTATTTCTTGTTGTACATATTTATATATATATATTCTTTTATTTGTCTCAATCAATTGATTGCAGCCATGCTGGAGCACCGCTTTTAGTCGAGCAAATAGAATCCATAAGCAGGGGCATGTATAAAATAACATGCAATATATATTCAAGCTTCAAAAAAACAAATAAATAAATAAATAAATAATGAACTCTGATTCCAGAGTAGATAAACCGATCACTTAGTGGTAATTGATACCAACGTTAAATCGTAAAGAAAGACAATCTCACGGATCAAAAATTCTTCAAAATTGACATACTGTTAAAGAAAAGCGAGTTTGAGTGTTCGGATACAAGAATATAACTATGCATGCGTGTTTCTGCTTCAGTAGGTGTCATCAGCACTGCAATCTATCTATCTATCTATCTA
>NW_026300623.1:0-414 GCF_001194135.2 Octopus bimaculoides
AAAACGAGGCTCTGGATTGAAAACGAGGCTCTGTTACTTTCCGTCACATTACGTTAGTTTCCGTCACCTTCCGTTAGTTTCCGTAACTTTTCGTTAGTTTCCGTTATTTCCCGTTAGTTTCCGTCAGTTTCCGACAGTTTCCGTTGGTTTCCGTAACCTACCGTCACTTTCCGTTAGTTTCCGTCACCTTCCGTTAGTTTCCGTTACTTTTCGTTAGTTTCCGTTATTTTCCGAAAGTTTCCGTTAGTTTCCGTCACTTTCCGTTAGTTTCCGGCAGTTTCCGTTATTTCCCGTTAGTTTCCGTCACTTTCCGACGGTTTCCGTTAGTTTCCTTTACTTTCCGTTATTTTCCGGCTGAAAACGAGGCTCTGGATTGAAAACGAGGCTCTGTTACTTTCCGTCATATTCCGTTAG
>NW_026300624.1:0-383 GCF_001194135.2 Octopus bimaculoides
GTGTTTAAGGAAGGGTTTTAGGAGGATGTCCATAAATAGACTTAGTCTATATATAATACAAATAATATATGAGTATGTGCATATATACGTACATGTATGTGCATACCTACATCTACATGTATATATAGATGCATATCTGGGTACAGGACGTTGCAAACAAAGCGTAGACAAAATGATAAACAGAGTACAGAAAACACACAGGCCACATAGAGAACATTTCCTTCATCAGCTGCCACCATTCTAAAACTAAGCGTTTATATATAATTATTAAAGAGGACAACAAACATTAAGGCAAGCATCTCAAGTCATGCACATTATTATTGGAAAAAATGTTTATGACTTGAGTTGTTTGCCTTGCCTTAACATTTGTTATCCTCATTAAC
>NW_026300625.1:0-206 GCF_001194135.2 Octopus bimaculoides
AGAGAAAGAGAGAATGAGAAAGAGAGAGAGGGAAAGAGTGAGCGAGGGAGGGAGAGAGAGAGAAAGAGAGAGGGGTAGAGAGAGAAAGAGAGAGGGACAGAGAAGGAGAGGGAAAGAGTGAGGGAGAGAGAGGGAGGGAGAGAGAAAGAGAGAGGGAGAGAGAAAGAGAGAATGAGAAAGAGAGAGAGGGAAAGAGTGAGCGAGGG
>NW_026300626.1:0-220 GCF_001194135.2 Octopus bimaculoides
TGCGGCCATGCTGGAGCACCGCCTTTGGTCGAGCAAATCGACCCTAGGACTTAATCTTTGTAAGCCTCGTACTTATTCTATCGGTCTTTTTTGCCGAACCGTTAAGTTACGGGGACGTAAACACACCAGCATCAGTTGTCAAACGATGTTGGGGGGACAAACATATATACACACATACATACACATACATATATATACATACATATATATACATACATAT
>NW_026300627.1:0-107 GCF_001194135.2 Octopus bimaculoides
ATATATATATATATACACTTATAAATACATATATCCATATACATACATATAAATATAACATACCTGCATACATAAAATCATATACATATATGTATAAACATACATAT
>NW_026300627.1:117-233 GCF_001194135.2 Octopus bimaculoides
CATACCTGCATACATAAAATCATATACATATATGTATAAACATACATATGTAGATGTTAATGATGTATTTCGTACTTAAAAAATATAAATTATATATACACACATGATAAATATAC
>NW_026300628.1:0-298 GCF_001194135.2 Octopus bimaculoides
GAGAGAGAGAGAGAGAGTGGGAGAGAGACGGGTGAGCGGGAGACATAATTTCATCTTAGGTATGTCGATATCCTCTGACGAATCCTCATGTAACAAGGACATAAAGGGACCATCACCGGTCGTGAAGTTGTGATTACAGAATAACATAAAACCCACACATACACATAAACACTCACAGACATACGTACCTTCATATATACACATTCACACACATTGATATGTACGATTATAAATACATACATATTTATATGTATGTATATATATGTGCATGTGTGCGTGTGTGTGTATATATATATAT
>NW_026300629.1:0-394 GCF_001194135.2 Octopus bimaculoides
TGGTGGTGGTGGTGGTATTGGTGATAGCAGTAGTGATGGTGGCGGTGGTAGTAGTAGTAGTGGTAGTAGTTGTTGCTGTTGCTGTTGTTGTTTGGTACGAGGCAAGTCTTCTCGTTTACTTGATTGTATTTTCTGTACATAAAATCTATTACAACAAAAAAATGAAACGCTAAAAACACTAAAAACAAGTAAACAACAAACAAACAAACAAAAAATAGAAGCAAACCAATAAAAGCCCTGATGGGGGGGATGTGATGTTTGTTTGTGTAGTTTTGTAGTTTTGGTGGAGTAAAGCGATATAAAAGCACTTTGAACAAGACAAACATGCAAAAGGGGATTGATGATGATGGTGGTGAAGCGGTGGGGGCACAGGAGGCGGAGAAGAGAGAGAGAA
>NW_026300630.1:0-235 GCF_001194135.2 Octopus bimaculoides
CACACTTATTGCAGTGGTCCTTCAGTTTTTGTAAGCCTTGTAAAAGAACTTGGAATGTTGGGCCGCCAACCAGATCTTTCATGATACACTTAAATCCAAGAACTTTTCAGCACCCCCTCGTGTGTGTGTGTGTGTGTGTTTAATATCTACAGAGGTATCAAATTACTGGACCAGGTCATAACACCAGATGTCATAGCAACAAAAAAATAAATAAATAAACACTAATCAGCCAGTC
>NW_026300631.1:0-430 GCF_001194135.2 Octopus bimaculoides
ATTTTTTTGCTACCCTGAAATTTATTGAGAAAGTGAATCACAATAACCTTTTTGTGTGTACAGTGTGTGACAGACCATGCCTTTCTTTTGCTGGGCTCAAATCCTGTTTGTGAGCCCATGGAAAATGAACCTCCACCAACTATTCTGCTTATATTTCTGTGCACAGCTTTAAATGCCATGTATGCCATAAGGTCTGCAAATGTAACAGAGGCCTTACGAGACATTTTAAGATCCACAAATGTTCGAACTTAACTGCAGCTCTTGGTTGGTCCAAATCGGATATGCAATCTATGAGGGTGTCATTTCAAAACATTGTCTAGTTTAAAAAGCGACATCAGATGCCATGATGGTTCTAAGGTGTAAGTAGAGGAGGTGGTCAAACTCTGCATAAGTAGAAAATCACCATATGTATATATATATATATATATAT
>NW_026300632.1:0-709 GCF_001194135.2 Octopus bimaculoides
ATATATATGTATATACTTACATATATAAATATATACAAAGTGTGTATTTGTGTTTCACACACACACACACACACACACTGAATTTTACTCTGATATAGTCACAGAACATACACATACACATGCATATGTATGTTGTGCATGCATTTGTGTGTGTGTGTGTGTGTGCCTACAGATTCCAACAAAAGCCACATAGAGGTATCTGAAATCTATCTTTCAGTTCGTTAAAACATAAAACATGTTGACACACTTACACTTACAATTCTGCTGAATGCATATAAAAAAATTTAGCACGTCAATAGATAGATAGATAGATAGATAGATAGATAGATAGATAGATAGATAGATAGATATAGATGTAGACGCACGCACACATACATACAGATGTACATACACAGACAAAGAAACATGCAGATGCACATGCATGTACAGGCATGTTTGTGTGTCTATATATATGTACGTGTGTGAATCAGGCAATCTAAAGAAAAGACACGTGCTTGCATGTCTCTTATGTGAATAATGACCGTGGGAGTCATTGACCTCTAAACTACCGAAGTAAACATAACATGTACATGGTACACACATACACATACATGTATGTATGGATGGATGTACAGATGTGTGTGTGTGTATTTCTATATATATAAATATACACATATATTTAAATAGATCTATATGTGGGTATGTGTATATATATATATATATATATATA
>NW_026300633.1:0-559 GCF_001194135.2 Octopus bimaculoides
GTAAATATCTGCAGGATCATCAGCGTAGTCTGTCGATTTATAAAATATAAGTTCCAGAACTAGACACAAGATTGAAGACATTTGAAAGGATACACTGAATGTAAATTGTAGAACTCTACACGTGCTCCCTTTCGCGTGGACGTTTTGTGTCTAGTTCTGAAAATTATATTTTATAAATCGGCAGACTACGCTGATGATCTTGCAGATATTTACTTACGTAAATTTTTACAGGTGAAACCATGGTACGTAGGTTAATCGTTTTTTTTAATTTAGTATTTTTTGATTTGTCTTGCCTTTTTACAGTCTGTTGTGTCGCTAGATTTTTACTGAGAACATATTTTTCGTAGTTAGATGATTCGGCATCTATTTCTAGCATATAGGAGGCCACTTTTGCTGGTCATTCCTCTTATTTTTGTATGCAATATAATTTTAATCTTCGGATTTTTTTAATATGCTAGACCACTGGTTTTAATTGATTAATATCAATTTCTACCCTTATTAATACCACTTGGTTCCGGGTTCAGTCCCATTGCGTGGCATCTTGGGCAAGTGTCTTCTA
>NW_026300634.1:0-213 GCF_001194135.2 Octopus bimaculoides
GAAAGAACGGTGGTGTTGAGAACTTACTCCAAGTTACTCGACACCATTACTGTCTTTCCTCAAACGGATATAGAAAAAGAATTGGCGGAGCATCTCCACACCATTAAGTTTATAGCCAAGGGTGCCAAGTATGCAACAATTTGGTTGCTATTTGACACTATTCTAGGGCAGGATATCTTGTTTCTCCCCACTTACTGTGGGAAGAAACTGACA
>NW_026300635.1:0-300 GCF_001194135.2 Octopus bimaculoides
CAGCTAAGCATTAAGATTGCTTTGAATTTTATGGCAGATTGTTAAATGCAAATTGACCACATCTTTAGCTTTAGACACCCCCCAACCCTGTCCCGCTTTTGAAAGCCGAGGTCTTAATGGCAAAACGAACAGTTTGAAATATACACTGTGTTCCTCGCAAAAGGTCTTTGAATATTTCAACTCCAAACGATTACCTTAAGAGAGGGTATTGATCGTGATATGTCATCGATTAAGAAACAGGCAGAGTAATTGACGTCACTTCCGTATCGTAACAATAAAGAATTCAGGCTATCTCCAATA
>NW_026300636.1:0-225 GCF_001194135.2 Octopus bimaculoides
ACTATGTCTGGTCGATTAGCCTGGATCGTTGTCGGTGTTGATTGGAAAATTGTAGAGGATAGTAACATCTTTACCTTCAATGACTGGCTCAGAATAATGTCCATACCAATAAGCAGGAGTGCTGATTTTGTAGTATTTGCATATTTTCCAAAGTAAATACTGCCCTACCCTATTGTGGTGATCTTCTTCTTCTTCTTCTTCTTCTTCTTCTTCTTCTTCTTCTTC
>NW_026300638.1:0-311 GCF_001194135.2 Octopus bimaculoides
AATCGACTACATCCTCGCCAGAAATAGGGAAAGAGGGTGGCTTATAAATGTCAAAACCTTCCCTGGCGAAGAATGTACATCCCAACACAGATTAGTAGTTAGCGACTTCAGGATCAAGGCAAAATGGGTGCCCAGAAGTAGACTGGCTTGGAGGAGAAGGGTGTGGAAGCTTAAAGACCCTGCAAATGGACAGAAACTTAGAGACATGTTACTCGAAGAATTTGACGAAATAGAAGGGGATATAGCATCATACAACGTGGAAGATTTCTGCGGGACAACCTGCTGAGAGCCACCGACCAGATCTGTGGCTG
>NW_026300639.1:0-290 GCF_001194135.2 Octopus bimaculoides
AAAAATGGTCGAGTACCATTGCTCTACATGCATATTACCTTTCCACCTATAATCCTCTATATACACAACTATACACCATCTTACATCTTATACACAATCCTCTATATTCATTACCATACACCATTGTACATTTTATATGCACTCCCTATATAGTCCTCTATACACAATATATATATTGTTCATCTCATTATGCTTTCTCTTCCAGCCGTCTTGACCGAGTACATTTGAAACGATACCGGGAGTATTCACCAATGGAAATCCTCAGGTGAGTCACCCGAACACTCCTCAGT
>NW_026300640.1:0-535 GCF_001194135.2 Octopus bimaculoides
AATGTTGTCTTTTCATATTTTCAAGTCATTGAAAAACAAACGAACTATACAATCATGTAATCAGTATGCGTGCGCGCAACGGCCGGAAGTTGTAGTGGACTAGTATCGAAAGATCGCCCTTGATGGGTCTTCTCAAGCATGGTATATCACCCAATGTTCAAAAGTTTCATAACAGGTCAGTTATGTGACACTGGCATCAGCCACGACTACAATTTTATTTGGCTCGACAGGTCTTACGAAGCACCACATATCATCAAGGACACATTGAATAATATAGAACAGAGTATTTGACCTAGGGCTAAACAATGAGAATAACACCAATGAAATCATTATGTTTATTAGTCTCAGGACAGCCTTGATCCAGTAGAGCTGCGAGAAAAGAAGAAAAAAAGACATTCTAGCTGTGACCACCCTGTCTTTAAAAGAGGAACGTTGTGTGGTTTGAAGGGTGGGAGATTTGGCTGTTATTTCTAGCCATATTAAAGTTCCCTCTTGGTTGCTTATTGTTAGGGGTTGATGATGGTGATGGTGATGG
>NW_026300641.1:0-382 GCF_001194135.2 Octopus bimaculoides
GTGTATGTGTGTATACTTGTGCGCATGTGCATGTGTGTGCGTATATTGTGTGCATGTGTGTGTGTACTCTTGTCTTGACTTCACATGCTGGTTGTAAACAAGCATCACCATCATACAAGCAGTGTTGTTTGCTTCCAGTCTTTGCGTCAAAAACATGTCTGCTCGTGGACTTGAAAAGAGGTGAAAGTTTGCTGACAAGGAAGGCATCCAGCCACAGAAAAATCTATTTCAAAAAAAATTGTCTCTGAACCATACGAGTGTGAAATAGCAGATGTTAAAACAATTATGAAAGAATGATGATGATAAGTTAGAAAGAAAAAAAAGAGAAAAAAAAGATTATATTTATTCAATTTCTAATTTGTAAAATTAATTAAACATACAT
>NW_026300642.1:0-567 GCF_001194135.2 Octopus bimaculoides
GTTGTTGTTGTTGTTGCTGCTTGTGTTGTTGTTGTTGTTGTTGTTGCCGCCGCCGTTGCTGTTGTGATTGGCACCACTTCCCGCCACATGTGCCGCAGCCGCCGCCGCCGCCGCCGCCGCCGCTGCCACGGCACATGTGGTGAGCGTCGACACGGACGATGACGACACAGCAACAGACGAAGGAGAGTACTGTTGTTGTTGTTGTTGTTGTTGTTGTTGCAATTGGTGTTGCTGATGGAGGGAGACAATGGACGATGAAGTAGTAGTAGAAGACGACGAGGAAGACGATGCTGTTGCTGCAGCTGCATTCACCACGATTCCACCCCCGGCGGCAGCGGCTGCGACACCCCCGCCGCCGCCGCTGCTGCTCACGCCGGTTCCAGACACACCGCCGCCGCCACCACCGCCGCCGCCTCCACCACATCCTGTACGGTTGCTGGCACCACCAGGCTGGGATGCTGTTGTTTGTAGCTGCTGTGAAGGTTCCTCCTGGAGTAGGTGATGTTGTTGATGAGGATGATGATGATGATGATGATGATTGTAGTGCTGCTGCTGATGCTGCTGCTG
>NW_026300642.1:1168-2057 GCF_001194135.2 Octopus bimaculoides
GAGGGCGAAGCGAAGAGAGAGAGAGACACACACACACACAGCAAAAAAAAAAGAGGAGATAAATAAGTTAATGGAACCGGAGCGGATAGAGAAAGAGAAAGAGAGAGAGAGAGAGAGAGCGGGAGAGTGAGAGACAGCGTGAAAAATTGAGTGAGAGAGAGGCAGAAAAAAGGCAGGAAGTTACAGTGGAGGATGAGGGATTGCAAGAGAGAGAGAACGAAAAAGTAAAAATTGTGAGTGAGGGTAACTAAAGTAAGAAGAAAAAGAATATAAGCGAAGAGAGAGAGAGAAGCAAGCGAACGTGCTAAAAAGGGGGAGGAAGAACGAAAGGGCGAGAAGAGATGGACAGAGAGCTTTTGAGAGTGAGAGACGGCGGCAGCGGCTACTACATTACTTTAGCAAGGTGGGGGAGTGGAGAGGACGGAGAAGGTGAGAGAGAGAGAATTCGAAGTAGAAGAAGACGATGAAGACGTGATAGAAGAACGGATAAAAGGAGACACGCGCGCAGGCAGCTTCCTTTGTATTTTCTGTCTTTATTTTTGTCTTTTTCTTTGCTCTCTTTCCGTCTCTCTATCTTTCGTATCATCTCTCTATCCTATCGACTTCTACACAACAAAATCCAACTACTTATATATACATATATATACACATATATATATATATATACATATATATATATACATATATATATATATATATAAATATATGTATATATATATGTATATGTATACGTGTATGTATATATAGATACATGTATGTTTTCTACGTATGTATATAATGCACGTGTACATTTCTTTGTACAGCTCAAAGTTGTTTTACGATACATAGAGATAACATGTATATATACATTCGTATATTTAAATCGATACTCATTTTATATATTTAATAT
>NW_026300642.1:2599-3196 GCF_001194135.2 Octopus bimaculoides
ATATATATATATATATATATATATATATATATATATACACTCACACACCTCTGAGTGTAGGAGAGAGATAGCTTGGCAGGGGAATGGGGAAATAAGCGACAGAGAGAGAGAGAGAGAGAATATATGTGTAAGTAAGAGAGAAAAGATAGACGGTCATTGAGGTATAGAGAGAGATGCTGAGAGAGTGAGTCTGGTTGGAGGTAGGGGTCAGTCAGCTAGCCAAAGAGAGAGAGAGAGAGAGAGTGGGGTGAGGAGCCAAGTGCTATAAAGTGATGACAATCAGTTGTCGGAATTTGAAAGGTAAAAACAGTAACAGACAGATGACAGACATGAAAAACAAACCAGACAAGCTAGAGGGAGAGACTGTAGGTAGATAGAGAAATTTATAGAAGTGGAGGTAGATAGGTAGAGAGAGAGAGAGAAAGAGAGACTGTATAGACAGAGAGAGTGATGATGCTAGTGTGAAGGAGAAAAGTGTCTGAGATTGAGAGTGCAATAGAAAGTATGTGTGCAGGTGAGAAAGAGAGAGAGAGAGATTGGGAGATATGCAGAAGATAAGAGATCAAGCGAGTTAGAAATAGTATTTTGTATATATAT
>NW_026300643.1:0-650 GCF_001194135.2 Octopus bimaculoides
AAGAGGAGGAGAGAGAGAGAGAAAGAGAGATAGAGGAAAGATTGAGAAAGTCCATTAAGAGAGCCAAAGTGTGAGAGACTGAAAGGGAAAAGTGAAGAGGAAAATACATTAATAGAAAAAGAGAGAGAGTGATAAAGAGAGAGAGAGCCTTTAGAGAGAGAGAAAAAGAAAGAGAAAGAAAGAACCATTATATATATATATATATATATAAAGCTATTGAGAGAAAAATAGACATAGAAAGAAAGAGAGAGAGAATAAAAGTGAGAGAAAGAGAAGAATCTATCAACAGAGAGAGAGAGAGAGAAAGAGAGGGAAGAGAAAAAGCCATTAGAAAGAGAGAGAAGGGGAAGAGAGGAAGAGCCATTAGAGAGAGAGAGAGAAAGGGAAGAAGGAAAGAGCCATTAGAGAGAGCTATTGAGAGAAAGATAGACATAAAGAGAGAGGGATTAAAGCCAATAAAAGATAGATATAGAAAGTGAGAGAGAGGGGTAAAGAGATAGATAAATGCATTAAGTGAAGCAAGTCTCTCTCTCTCTTTATTCAATCACAGTTTGTCATTGTTTCACTAAGTTAAACATCTCCTTTCAGAAGAAGAAGAAGAAGAATAATAATAATAATAACAACAATAATAATAATAATAATAATAATAA
>NW_026300644.1:0-834 GCF_001194135.2 Octopus bimaculoides
AATTGCCTCATCCATGCTTCTAATTGCTTCCTCCCTGCTTTTAATTGCCTTAATCATGCTTCTAATTGCCTCATCCATGCTTCTAATTGCATCTTCTATGCTTCTAATTGCCTCTTGCATGCATGATTCTCATTGCCTCTTCCATGCTTCTAATTGCGTCACCAATTATTCTAATTGCCTCAACCGTGCTTCTAATTGCACCAGCAATGCTTCTAATTGCCTCTTCCATGCTTCTAATTGCTCCAGCAATGCTTCTAATTGCTTCTTCCATGCTTCTAATTGCTTCCTCCCTGCTTTTAATTGCCTCAGTCATGCTTCTAATTGCCTCTTACATGCTTCTAATTGCCTCATCCATGCTTCTCATTGCATCTTCCATGCTTCTAATTGCTTCATGCATGCATGATTCTCATTGCCTCTTCCATGCTTCTAATTGCCACAGCCATACTTCTAAAAGCCTCTTCTATACTTCAATTGCCTCATCTATGCTTCTAATTGTCTCATCCATGTTTCTAATTGCCTCATCCCGGCTTCTAATTGCCTCATCCATGTTTCTAATTGCCTCAGCAATGATTCGAAATGCCTCAGCCATGCATCGCGTTGCCTCAAACCTGCTTCTAATTGCCACTTATCTGCTTCTATTTGCCTCATACATGCTTTTAATTGCTTCTTTCAAGCTTTTAATTGCTTCTTCCATACTTCTATTTGCCTCATCCATGATTCTAATTGCCTCATCCATTCTTTGAATGACCTCAGCCATGCTTCTAATTGCTTCATCCAGTCTTCCAATTGTCTCATCCATGCTTCTAATTGCCTCATCCATTCTTTGAATGGCCA
>NW_026300645.1:0-433 GCF_001194135.2 Octopus bimaculoides
GTGTGTGTGTGTGTGTGTGTGTGTGTGTGTGTGTGTGTGTGCAGAGATAGCATCAGAGGGAACGAGTGAGGCAGACAGAGAAACAGAGGGATGGAAGAGATAGGTAATTCCAGTGTAAGAGGAGTAAATGTAGAAAATATATTGCACCAGAAAGAGACGATAGATTGCTGAAAATTGAACAGTCGAAATATATGAACAAAATGGACAATTATTAAAATCGGTCGTCCTGAAATAAAAGCAAACGAAGCATGAACGGTTGATAGAATTCCTGAAATCATTTCATGCTTCAAAAGTCATTGCTCACTTTCTCTATAGCCTTATATACGATGCTTGATATAGTATTTATCGATGATGCTACGACTACTTATCACGCATACAGCTACTATTGTTGTAACTACTACTACTACTACTACTACTACTACTACTACTACTA
>NW_026300646.1:0-300 GCF_001194135.2 Octopus bimaculoides
ACACATTCATACACTTGTATATACAACTTATAAATGATTATATATATATATAAACATGTTATATATGTACACAAATATATATTCATATATATACATATACACATATATATAATATATAATACACACACACACATACACACACATGTATATATGGAATAAAAAAAAAGAAAAGAATAACATACATGATTTATACCCAGAAAATTCCTGATGAATTTTAAAGAAAAAAAATCGTTTTCTACTGCATTATAATTTATTTTAATTCATTATTATTATTATTATTATTATTATTATTATTATTAT
>NW_026300647.1:0-519 GCF_001194135.2 Octopus bimaculoides
TGGAGTAAATAGCACAGAATAATGGTATTTAAAGAAAACAATAGGTACAAGAATAACACAAAATTGTTAGAATTTTTCAAGAAACGAAAATAAGTAAAAAAACATGAA
This sequence comes from Octopus bimaculoides, assembly GCF_001194135.2. Lineage (NCBI taxonomy): Eukaryota > Metazoa > Mollusca > Cephalopoda > Octopoda > Octopodidae > Octopus > Octopus bimaculoides. Next base: position 109 of record NW_026300647.1, read on the forward strand.
GCTAACTCGAATGAAGGTAATTTAATACAAACGCGCGCGCGCATACACACAGAGAAATGTTCATATATACGTATGTACATACATATATGAATATAGGTATGCATATATAAATATGTAAAAATGTATATGTATATATATATACATATATGTGTGTATATATATATGTATATACATAATTACATATGTGTGTATGTAAATATATTCATTTATGTATATATACATATATATCTATCTATATGTATACACAAACATATATATACTCATATATACATATATATACACATATGTATACACATATGAAATTATATTTATATATAAACATATGTATACATATATAAATTTATATATATCTACATATATCCATTTATGTATATATACATATATATATATTTATATATATACATTTATATA
>NW_026300648.1:0-315 GCF_001194135.2 Octopus bimaculoides
ATATATATATATATATATGTATGTATATATGTATGTATGTATATATACTTGTATGTATGTATATATATATACATGTATGTATGTATGTGTATATATATATATATATATATATATAAGGTGGGCGGCAAGGCTGAGTATCTCCCTCGGGAATATATCCACTCCGACCAAAAAGCATTATACATACATACATACATACATACATACATACATATTTATCTATATATGTGCGCATGTGTGTGTAAACATGCATTAACAACAAAACCCACAAACGTACGCAACACACACACACACACACACACACACACACACACACAC
>NW_026300649.1:0-419 GCF_001194135.2 Octopus bimaculoides
ATATATATATATTACAATGGGGTGCTGAAAAGTTCCTGGCATTAAGGGTATCACTAAAAGACCTGGTCGGAGGCTCCCAACCTTCCAAGTTCTTTTACAGGGCTTAGAAAAACTGAATAAGTGTGTGAATCTGAGAGGGGAATATTTTGAATAAAATCATAATTAACTGATCCTTCTGTACTTTCTTTTACCTAAAGCCAGGAACTTTTCAGCACCCCCTCGTACGTATATATATATATATGTGTGTATACAAATAAGAGAGAGAGAGGGAGAGTATAGAAGGGATAAGTTATCCTGGCAGATACCGTATTATCTGTCAAATTGGTTTAGATGCCAGCTATCCACAATGAAACATGTGTAGGTCATAAGATATATATATATATATCTGTCATACCGGCCATGACGAAGGGAAATAGCCC
>NW_026300650.1:0-124 GCF_001194135.2 Octopus bimaculoides
CTACCTCTTCCACAGGTTCCCTCAACCGCTAGGGTGTGGCACTTTTTCTCGCAGTTATTCTCATCCATTCACGTCACATGACCATACCAGCGCAATCGTCTCTCTTCCACACCACAACTGATGC
>NW_026300650.1:157-279 GCF_001194135.2 Octopus bimaculoides
CACTCTGTCGAGTATGCACACTGACATTACACATCCATTGGGGCATACTGGCTTCATTTCTTGCGAGTTTACGCATGTCCTCAGCAGTCATGGCCCATGTAGCATGGCTGTTCGTACACATG
>NW_026300651.1:0-573 GCF_001194135.2 Octopus bimaculoides
AGAGGAAAAATCAAAACCAAGACAGAACGAGTATCTCAAGTCATTTAGAACAATTTAATTTGAAGTCTTACAGCCGTTTCTGGGATGACCCAAGTAGTAGGTTAGCATGTCCATGCACTGGGTATTCCGTCATTAAAGACAAGGTATGAATATTTTAGACGGGAAAAGAATTTACAGCTTACAAAGAATAAAATTCAGTTGTAAGCTTCAGGTATAAAATTCTTATAAACCGTGAATTTTATTCTTTGTAAACCCAGTGAATGGACATGCTAACCTACCACTTGGGTTATCCCAGAAACGGCTGTAAGACCTCAAATTAAATTATTCTAAATGACTTGAGATACTCGTTTTACCTGGGTTTTGATTTCTCAACGGAACCCTAACACGGATCCCTAGATCTCAGCCTTAGGTCTGATCTTGGAACCTAACGGTCGACCTACTGTAGTACTTACCCAACGTACCTATTCGATTGCTATTTTCCAGTAAATATTGGTGCCCTGTTGTACCACTATTCTGAATTTATATATATATACATATATATAAAATTATAATTAAGGGTATCTAAAAGACACC
>NW_026300652.1:0-292 GCF_001194135.2 Octopus bimaculoides
ATATATAGAGAGAGAGAGAGAGAAAGAGTATATGAAAAATAAAACGCGCTACATGCATATATAGAATGTGAAAAAAAAAAGGAATATAAAAATATGACTAGAAAAAGTGGCTGTGTGGTAAGTAGGTTGCTTTCTGACCACACGGTTCCTGGTTCAGTCCCTTGGTACCTTGGGAAAGTGTCTTCTACTATAGCCTCGGGCCGACGAAAGCCTTGTGAGTGGATTTGGTAAATGGAAGCTGAAAGAAGCCCGTCGTATATATATATATGTGTATGTATGTGTGTGTGTGTGT
>NW_026300653.1:0-110 GCF_001194135.2 Octopus bimaculoides
CACACACACAGATATATATATATGCATATGGAAAAAAAAAATCAAGGTAGAAAATGCTAAAATAATTTCATAAAAAACATTTCCGTACCGGTTTCAGTCATTGTTACTTT
>NW_026300653.1:120-247 GCF_001194135.2 Octopus bimaculoides
ATAATTTCATAAAAAACATTTCCGTACCGGTTTCAGTCATTGTTACTTTTTCAACTGTAAGTCTAGAAAACAATTAAATTCTGGAAAAATTAAAAGGAAAGTTTTTTTAATATTTGCATAGTATGCA
>NW_026300654.1:0-175 GCF_001194135.2 Octopus bimaculoides
TATATTTTAAGTATATACTACATTTTTTATAGTTATGTACAGAAAAGTGGAGCTATAGAAATATGCCACTTATTCAGAAAATAACGGTTTCAAAATATATTGAACTAAAAATTGTATACTAATCATTAATTTAGGCTTCTATCTTTTTCAGTTAATATTGCTCAAGGTAAACAAA
>NW_026300654.1:372-567 GCF_001194135.2 Octopus bimaculoides
AACCGTAAGTATTGTTATAAATGATATTCCCGTTATTGCTGTTACTTAGTCTCACTTAGGCCTGGTTAAGCAGGACGATGACCAAGGGAGTTCCAGCTGTGGCCATCCTATCTTTTTTAAGACAGTGATGCGTAGTTTGACGGGAAGGTCGGTGTTGCTACTTTTAACAATTCCAGCGGCAAGTTAGAAGCCCTG
>NW_026300655.1:0-466 GCF_001194135.2 Octopus bimaculoides
TGTATGTATATATATAGTGTGTGTGTATGTGTATGTGTGTGTAACGGGAATCTGTGTTTGTTCTCCACTGTTAAGCTAACAGTTTTGGCTTGTTTACGCTCGTATAATATTGTGGTACAGAAATACGTGTTCAAAAGAATAATTTCCAAACTTAGAATAATGTATATATATGTAAACTGTTTTCGAGAAGCCCTCGAACGCAATATCCCCAGCATGACCGCAATTTCACTGCCTAACACAAGGAAAAGAATAAAATCAAAATAAGAATATGACCTCTAGTAAAGTTGATTAGCTGAGAAAAAAACAGTCAGTATCTAAGATTCAGTGGAGAGGCGGAGAAACATCTATATACAAGAGCATCAATATATAGCACTTGACGGACTGCGATTGTTTCAATGGACTCTTGGTTTTTCTTTTTGTTGTTGTTGTTGTTGTTGTTCTTGTTCTTCTTCTTCTTCTTCTTCTT
>NW_026300657.1:0-1049 GCF_001194135.2 Octopus bimaculoides
TGTATGTACATATGTATGTGTGTGTGTCTGTGTATATGTGTATGTACGTACATACGTATGTATGTATCTGTGTGTGTGTGTGTGTGCTTGTATGTACATATGTATGTGTGTATGTATGTACGTATGTACATATGTATGAGTGTGTGTGTGAGTGTGTGTATGTGTATGTATATATATATATATGAGCGTGTATGTATGTATATATATCTATGTACATATGTATGTATGTGTGTTTGTATATATGCATGCATCTATGTATCTATGTACATACATATGTAAGTATGTATGTGTGTTCGTATGTAAGTATGCATGTATCTAGCACAAGTTTAATTGTCCTCTTTAATATCTTCCCTTTCTCTCTATATCTTTCTCTCTCATGTAACTTGGGGGGATGCTTCTCTCATGACATTTGGGGTTTCACACATGCTAGAAGCAGTGCCCCCTAATTCTTTCATTTCCATTTGTCTCCTTTTGAATTTACGTATTTTGCATATGTTTAACTTACTTCCATCACCACATCCATCCTTAGTTATAGGTAACACAGTAGCAGTACTTATTTCTGGATATGCTTAACAGGGCAGAAAAGGACTGCTTTTATGAAAACTTTCTGAAGACTACCTTATTGATGACTGACAGAGATTTTGCGATCATGATTGGTGGCAAAGATAGCATAATCCTTCTGTTCTCTTGTCTAACCCAGTGGAACTTGTATTTTCAGTATTCTGCAATCTCATCATTCACTCTGCTCTTATCTTGAACTACTTCATTTCGGATACACTCTTGCAATGATATTCCTAGCATGGATCTTTCCATGGCCCTTTGCATTGTAGCTAATCGATGTTCTTTCTTTGTAGTAGTCCAGATCTCACTTGTGTGTAAGAGTGCAGATAGAATTATTCCATTGAAGTGACTAAAAACAGAATGCAGTCTGAAGACATAGCACAAGGCTGAACAGAGGTGAGACATGATGAAATCAAGAAGTTAATAGAGTGCATCTACTTGGAGCACACAAACATGGCACTTGAATAAAGGATGCTGAAACATTGCAG
>NW_026300658.1:0-216 GCF_001194135.2 Octopus bimaculoides
GAAAGGATGAAAGGTAAAATCGGCCTGGGTGGAATTTGAACTCAGAACGTCTAGCCAGACATTTTGCACGGGGTGCTTTTGTTTGTACTAGCTGGTCGCCCTGCTCGAGTAGAATACTGAAACTGATGCTACAGCTTCGACGATACAAGAATGAACTAGCACGATTATTTGAATAGTTCAGCTATTTAATTTGATTTCAATAGGTTTCTAGACGTA
>NW_026300659.1:0-376 GCF_001194135.2 Octopus bimaculoides
AGCAGTATGCATGGACAAGGCTATAAAATGTATTAGAATATAAAGGTTTCCCTGGTCAGAGTGGTATCAGGTCATTTTACTACTATCAAAATGTTGAGGAATTAATGTTGAGGAATTACAACCCTAGGTAAATGGGTCAAATAGGTTTTTTTCTTTTAGTCTGAATAGAGTAACAGTATAGTGGTACAGACAACAATAATACTTTAACCAATATTTTCACAATAAGAGGTATATTAATAAAATAAATAAAATGAGATGTAATTATTTTCCACAAAAATCATGAAATAATGTCAGTATTGAATTCAGGGGCTCTGAATAGGGTGTACAATTTAAGGATATTAAGTATATTGGGTTCATGAAAACTATTTTGAATTAT
>NW_026300660.1:0-273 GCF_001194135.2 Octopus bimaculoides
AGAGAGAGAGAGAGAGAGAGAGAGAGCGGGAGAAAGAACGGGAGAGTGAGACGCGGCAGAGGAAAGCACGCTAACATTCTCAAAGAGATTTAGCAATTCATAGTTGAAACGTTCACAAAAATTAGAAATAATAGTAGTAACAAAAGAGACAACAACAACAACATGATAATGATGATGATGACAATGAGGAAAGGGAGGGCAAAGATTAAAAAATAACAGCAGCAACAACTGCATAATAATAATAATAATAATAATAATAATAATAATAATAAT
>NW_026300661.1:0-333 GCF_001194135.2 Octopus bimaculoides
TCTCTCCTATGTGTGTACATCTATGTGCGATTTTATATTTGTATATGCAAGTACGGTCTTAAAAATGTATATGTATGTGTGCATATATGTTTTCAAACTTTCTTCTGTTTGTTTGGATGCCAGGGTCATGCACATGCATCTTATATATTCGCATATGCTTGTATATTATTCATGCAAACTTATATACACACATATATATAGCTATGCACATTTTCATGTATGCTCATGAACACTTCTCTGCATGCATGTATGTATAACTGTACGCATCGATACATGTACATACACACTAGCCTATGCGTATGCATTGGATCTACAGAAACATAGGCACATTTA
>NW_026300662.1:0-1852 GCF_001194135.2 Octopus bimaculoides
AACCCATGCTAGCATGGAAAGCGGATGTTAAACGACGATGATGATGATGTATATAGGTATATATATGTATTATTACCTCCAGACATGCCTATGTTTTGGCACCCCCATAAATCTATCCTTATAATATACAGGCTATAAAATTAACTTTCCCTTAGTCTAGATTGGATTGTAGTTACTATAGAGATAAGCTTATCAAGTAAATTTGAATATTTTCGACTTTAGATAATGGATATATCAAATATTTTCTTTAACTCTTATTATTTATTGTGATTACTAAATCACATATTTAAATTGAAATTTTTGATCTCTCACCTTAATGTATAATCTTCCTGTGAAAACTAAAATTTCAACTTTATCCATGGATGGTATATGCTTTTACTTAAATTTTTCCATATCACATTTGCTATTGCTGTTTGTTTAGTGTGTATCTTACTTAATTTTAATGAATAAGATGTTTTGAAATTTCTTGATATTTTTTTAATAGTTTTTAAACCTTTAAAAATTTTATTTGATGCCTGGCCCTAAAGGATTCATGTTATTCCATTGTTGTTGTCGTATTATCATTGTTATTTATGGGTGACTTAAATAAATCTAATCCTTGTTCCATTATTATTTTGTACTTAGCCTATGTTAGTTAATACCAGTTCCTGATAATTTAAGATAGTGTGATCTAATTGAATTAGTACATAATTATCATGTTCTCTATTAGTTGTTTAGTTCACCATTATATTCTATGTTAATTCCAACCATTCTTTTTATCAGTTTCTTAAACCTTAATGAGTCCATCATTATAAACCATGTAACTCCTATGTATCAATTCTTTACATTAGTTATATAATAAATGTTATCTCTTATGTGTCCTTTAAATGATATTAGATATATAAGTTTAATTTTAAAATTTTAGTCCAATATATACAAAAAAAATTTTAATTTCACATCTTATCTATGATTCTTTATATTAGTGTAAATAAGTCTAAATGTACTTCACCATAGCATTTTAAATTAATACCACTTCATGGTTTTTGCATACTGCATTAATTGATTATTTACATTACTATTCACTATTTCTTTTTATTTCATTATTAATTTTTAATTAGCTTTTATTTATTCACATATTAATTAAGGAAATATTGGTATCTCAAGTATTTCAAACTTAGCATATGTAAAACAATACTGATACATTATTCTAATTAATGAAAACTATGAATAGCCATTTGCTATATCTGTACACAATATAGCAACCTTATTTTATACACTTTTGACCTAGGTGCCTTATGTTAAAACTTCCCCTGCTCCATTATAAACTGGTCTGCTAGTAGAGACCTCCCCTCCATAGTAGTTTGTCACTAAACCCCAAGAAATTTTCTAACTATATCATCCATGTTTACTGTCTATACTGTTTACCCCTTTCCCTACAAAGCTTTGAATCACTAGGTCTGATAGGATAGTCCATAAATCAGAAACAAAAAACAAATAAAATCAGTGACAGTTAAAAAATCTGCTTAGAATTATTTACTAACCTGTATGGTCTGGCTAAGTCAAAATGTTTTTTTGTATTTTTCCTTTCTACTTGGAGAGTTTAAATGTAGTTATAAAAATATGTCCTTCTGTTGAAATGAAATTTCAGTAAATTTCTATATCTTTGTGCAGTTGAGGATTGCTCTGCATTTTATATTTGATGTAATGTTCACATTGCTTAAATAAATGGAATCGCATGAAACGATTGTACTGCATTAACTCTGGATATCCTTGTTGCTTATTTTGATTTCATAGAAATATATATATATATATATATATGCATATGCATTGATATATAGGTACATATGTATAGATTACATATGTATTTATTTAT
>NW_026300662.1:2331-4266 GCF_001194135.2 Octopus bimaculoides
CAAGAATTTATACAAGGCTGTAAAAGAAGTGCTCAAACTAGTTGAGACATAGGTATAAAGTTAATTGCAGAATAAAACCGTTAGGTCATCGACTCAAAAAGCCGTAGCCCACCAATGACCACATATAAGAAGTACAACATAGACCACAAAACCAAATTAGTAAAGGGAAGTCAAAATTTTTATACATAAGAATAAAAATCGATTAAAAATACAATAGAATAATATAAATAAATAAATAAACTGTGATTAAAAGTTGATTAAAAATATTAGAGACCGGTACAAATACAGTAGAATAAAAAAAAAAAAAATATATATATAGAAAAAATATAGAGAAAAAAAATAATACATAGGGAGACGTAGCACAATAGTTCATTCACTGAGGCCAATAAAAAATGTTCAAGATAAATAGTACGAAAGTTCAACTATATATATATATATAAATCAAAAAAAGCAACACGGATTTTAAAGATGACTGTAGTACGCACATTTCATGCTACTCCATTTATTTAAGTAATGCGAGCATTACATTAAATGCAATATGTAGAGCAATCTTCAGCTGCACAAAAATGTAGAAAATTACAGTAGAATAGACATATTATAATTGTGGCAACATTTAAAATCCAAGTGGGAAGAAGAATGCATAAAAAATCCATCTTGACATAGCCAAGGCTATATATATAAATATAGTTTTAGGGAACTAATCGATGAAAGTCCACTGTCACATATAGAAAAAAATTAATAATTAAAAAGCACAATAAATAAGTATAATATAATACAAAGTAAATATCATAAGATCAAGATAATAAAATGACTACACGTGTTTCATAACCAATTTTCAATTAGAAAGAAATTAAAATCGATTAAAACTCCCGAAAATCAATTCTATTCAAAAGTATAGCTAATCTTCAGGTCAAAATATATGTATGTATGCACACACACACACACGCACGCACGCACACACACACACACACACACACACACACACACACACACACACACACGTATATACATGTATATACATATCTATGCATCATTATCATCATTTAATGTTTGCCTTCCATGCTTGCATATATATATATATATATAAAGGATGAGATAAGAGGTAGCACAGAAAAATTTGAACACGAGCATCGTACAATCTGCCTTTCAATTTGAGGTAGATGATAATAACACTCTGAACATTTTCCAACCAGTTCTTACCTTAGCAACTGTACAACCATTTTTCACTTTGACAGTGGAAACTATCCACTAATCCTAGTGAGTCAGTAGGCAGTTTAAAAGAATCTATTTCTGGCATGATCTTCCGTTGTAGAAAGGATTATTTTGATTATTATTATTATGTTGATCATGATAGAAATTGCTATTATAATTATAAGGAACCATAAAGTATATTTTTAAATTACCCACTCTCACTCCATCTCGCGTTCTCTTTTTCTTTTTCACTTTTCATCTACCTCACTTTTTGACTCATATGTCCCATCCATCCCTATTTCTGTTCATTCTCTCTGTTCCTTTGATTTGTCTAGAAACAATCTCCCGTGCAATAACCATCCAGGTGTACCAGTCCGAGAACATCCAGTTTCTGTCATTGAATAAGAACCAGGTTGTTGAAGTGAAGAGTAAAGGAGGTGGGCGCATCCCCTACCTTTGGGGTGGTGAGGTATGTATATATATTTGTATGTGTGTATATGTGTACATAATAATAATTTTCATGGTGTCGAATCATTAATCTCTACACATTTTTCTCTCCATTTTTTTTCATTATCTCTCCTTTTTTTTCCTCTTAATTCTTCCTGTCAAAGAGCATAAACTCAAAACATTAAACACTTTTCAATTCTTCCTGAGTGTTAAACTAACACATCTACTTGTTGTTCCTATAGCTGTCTTTGTTTTTTGTTTTCTGTAAATTTGAACTGTACATAATATCTCTCTCTC
>NW_026300663.1:0-229 GCF_001194135.2 Octopus bimaculoides
ATGTCCAACCACATTTGAACTGATGATGTTAGTGCTTGACTACATCCTATGATGGTGCATTGTTCCCATAAACCTTCATCGCATCAAAAGTCTCTTTTTGTGTATAACCTTTCAAGTATAAGAACCTAGTCACTGATCTGCATTCAACTGCCTCCATTTATAACACCTTAGTCTACTTCATCAGCCGTAAAAGACAAATAAATACTAGTGGAAAGCTGCAATTTACAAT
>NW_026300664.1:0-184 GCF_001194135.2 Octopus bimaculoides
TATACACACATACACAAATACATATACACACACATATACGCACATATACAATGTCATTAATTTCTGATGCTTACATACAATCGCATGCATACGTATGCACACGTATACACACATATACACAAATATACATATACAATGCCATTAATTTCTGATGGTTATATACACTCGCATGCATACGTATGCA
>NW_026300664.1:426-626 GCF_001194135.2 Octopus bimaculoides
TATATAGAAACACATACACACATACACATACATACGCACACATATATACACATATACATATACATACATGCATGCATGTATTCACTCATAGAAACACGCAAGAGCACTCGTGTATCTACATACACCCAACACATGTGAACGTGCAAGAATGTATACAAATGGACAAGTGCAAGACACATGCATATGTATGCACACACACA
>NW_026300665.1:0-514 GCF_001194135.2 Octopus bimaculoides
CATAGGTATCCATATATCTATATAAGTTATATATGTATGTATTTATACATGTATGTATGTATATGTACGTACGTATGTATGCATATCAATGTATATTTATGTGTGTGGGTATTCGAGGTGACATTTATACTTCTGAACGTGTGCAATAACTTTAGCAATTCTGATTAGGATGACAGAATACATTATCCACCATCTTGTAATCCTCGTGCATAAGCTAAACTTAATGATGCCGAATGACTCGTAAAACGTGCAAAGTAGATAGGTAAGAGAATCTAAGCTTTAATCATGTATATAGATGAATTAGTATTAAAGACAGACTCATTTAAATAAACGGACACACACACGCACACACACACACACATACACACATACGTGTGTGTGTTTACATAATACACATACACATAACCGGTGATTCATATGTATGCGTACGCTATATAAATTTGTACCTGTGAATATAGATCAATTATATATATATATATACACACACATATATATATAAATATATAAATATATA
>NW_026300666.1:0-570 GCF_001194135.2 Octopus bimaculoides
TATATACATACATACATACACATATCTTAAATATGACTGTAGGTGTTAGAACACCTACACTGCTAGGATAAAGAGCTGAAGGGCTCTGTTGCTGCTGTTAACATACATAAGATTGTATACAAACATGCTGGCAGCATATATAACGTCTTAGAATCCATAAGTAAAAAAAAATGCGGCGTTGTATATTTGTTAATAGAGTGGGAATATTACTCGAAGTGTGCGGTATTATATATCCATTACGGCTGAGTTTACCAATCGGTTTCGCACTGGGTGTTAAATCGGATGTTAGATTACAACCCTGATACGTAACCATGCGCTCATCAGAACTCATAATTATAGAAGAAAATATAGCGCCTATTCTATAACTGCTGGTTCTGATGAGCCATGGCTATTAGTTGACAAATTTTCCCACTTTATAAGGGTAATTTACCCAATATTTCTGCTGTTCCAACGGCGTCTCTGTGTTCGAATATAAGTTATCGTATTTGTATCTTACAATACAAATTTCGGCGCTTATAAAAAGCAGATGTTAATTTGTTTATAATTATGTACACGTGATATATAAATATA
>NW_026300667.1:0-1094 GCF_001194135.2 Octopus bimaculoides
GGTACTGCATCAGGGCATTTATTATTATTATTATTATTATTATTATTATAGTACCCTTTGAAATCTTTCGTCACACATCCTGTGACCCCTCAGCGACTCTCCATACCATGTGTCTCTTCCTTCCGTGTTTAGTGCATTCTGGACAACAGCAAAAGGAGCCCAGCAATTTCGTGGGTGCGGTGCGCTAAGTCCCTTACATCGACTGTAGTGTTCAGCTGCTCTTTATTTTACCGGTCCCCTAAGGGTTGAAATGCAAAGTCAACCACTGGGGGAATTTGAACTCAGAAGGCAAAGCTCGAAGAATTACCTTTTAAACATTTTGCCCGGGATGCTGACAACTCTGCCAGCTCACCGCCTTCCTACTACTACTACTACTACTACTACTACTACTACTACTACTAATAATAATAATTATGATTGCTCAAAATTTATGGGTGAGGGAAAATCATTTCAAAGGTACTTGGCTGGTATGTCATTTCATCAAACTCCAAAAAAAAAAAAAAAAGGTAGGACACGAAAATAATCTCAGGAGGAATTTGAACTCAGAACGGAAAGAGCTGCAACTTATAACACGATGTCAGTTCAATTATCAGGATAACAGATCGAAAAGAAGAATGAACGGATCAGTGGAATAAGCAAATCTGAAGGAAACACACAAGAAACCGAAAAAAAAAAAGACAGCAACAAAAGCAAAGAGGATGAAAACAAAATTTAAAGTTACCACAACTACTACTACTACTACTACTACTACTACTACTACTACTACTACTACTGTTGCTGCTGCTGCTGCTACTGTTGCTGCTTTCGTCGCTGTTTCTCCTGCTACAGGAAAAAAACAACAACAGCGGCAAAAAGACCGGCAGTATCGTCTCAATGGAAGACAATACGAAGGAATTATAAAACAGGTTAACGACAAAGAGAGCCGACATTGACATTAGAGCTGATCAAAGATGAAGTCTGTAAAGGAAAGTTTAATGTTCGCCTGTTAGATGTGTCTGTGAACTGTCAGAGGAAAAGAATAGTAAGAAATATGAAAACAGGCTGTTGATATGCGTATGCGTATATATACGTATATATATATATATATGTATATA
>NW_026300667.1:1849-2750 GCF_001194135.2 Octopus bimaculoides
TTCTTTCAGTTGCCATCTATTAAATCCATGGACAAATCGTGGTCAGTCGTAGGCTAAAGTAGAAGACACTTATCCAAGGTATCACGCACTGGGATCGAACCCGGAAGCATGTGACTGGGAGACAAATTTATATATATTTCTTGAGAACATCAACACCCACCTCCGTCTCGTGGGCCAACGAAGGAGAGCTCATTATTGCAGTTAGGTATGATAGAAATAGCAGCCAAATCTCCCTTACGGCTCATCTCTACCCTCTGATATGTATATATGCATGAACCCAGAAGGGGTTCGTATGCATTTTTCCTAGATGTGCTAGAAATAGATGCTAAATGTGCCTCAAAACAGTGGCCTTTGCCTTGTGAACGAACGTCTTAATTCAGTTTTCGGGTACTGTAGAATAACGTGGGTGGATAACCCTGGAAGGAAACAGATTGATCATAGCTCTGTTCGGTTAATGGCCGACCTGGGGTTAAAGAAGAACAAGAGAAACAACGACAACAAGAACAATGAGGAAGGTGAATGTTGAAGCCCAGCATCATTTAAACCGTCTAAGCTTGTTTGCCAATTGCTTTCGTATACGTCCAACCATCAACACAACACCACCACCAACACAAGCACCAACGTCACCACCACAGCCAACAACAACAACAGTAATAATAATAGCAACAACTACAACAATAATAGCAACAACTACAACAATAATAGCAACAACTACAACAATAATCCGAGCTGATATATAAGACATATGATAAATGGAAGAGCGAGGTTAAAGATCATAGATTCACTACATATAGTGTCCACACTCTGATCAGTGTCAATACATCACATTGACGTAAAACTTAACTGGCTGTGTCATATAACAGTATATAACCTATACGAACGTACACGTGTATGCGTACGC
>NW_026300667.1:3592-4056 GCF_001194135.2 Octopus bimaculoides
TATATATATTATAAGTATTTTTAAATATAAATTACATATATATATATATATTATATATACAAGCCTATACAAATATGTACATGTGATTAAGAACACACAATCTGACATATATATATTCATGTATGTATATGTATATATACATATATATTTATATATATATATATATATATATATATACGCAGATATACACACAAACGTATATATGTGTGTATTCGTTTATACTTGAGTCTGTGTGGATGTGTGCGTGTGAATATGCGTGTGAATATGCGTGTGAATATGTGTGTCTGTGTGTCCGCCGTGTGATTGACTTGCTTACGTCAGGATGGCAGATTCTTCGCAAAACGCATTTTGACTTTGCGTTTAGATGCGTATCAAAACGCGCGCATGCACCCTCACCCCAAGTAAACAAGCCAGAACACACACATACACTCGTATACGCACACACACACACACACACACACACA
>NW_026300668.1:0-600 GCF_001194135.2 Octopus bimaculoides
TTCTCTCTCAAGGGAATAATTGTTATTTGTTTTCGACACTCAGCAAACATCTAAGAGCCCATTGTCAAAGAATATTCCAAAATCCCCCAAAAGTTTACATTATTGACATTAACTGCTATACAAAGTGGTGTGAATTGGAAGCAATGATTGGTGAGAAATGACTACTTAGATTAAAATATGAATGATTTGCTTCTAGAGCAACATTTGCATCCAATCATAGATTAAATTTGTGTTCAAATTCTATTTATCAACACCACCATCATCAATGTTTAATGAACCAAATATAAATTAAATAAAGATGTGATGCAATTTATTTCAGTGACAAAAATAAGGACAGGGTAAATTTAGTAATGATTTATTTCTATGCTGTCTGCAATTCTTTTTATCATTGATCTTATTGTTTTGTTTCAGATATGGAGAAAGTCTAGGATTATTATCAGAGAATGTCAATAATGCTGGAAATCTTGAGTGGCTTTTAAATCAAGTCTCAATATTGCTACAAGCAAAACAGCAGCTACATTGCAAACTTAGTATCCTTTAATTATAGGTGGAATTAGTAAAGTGGAGAATGACCAAACCTGGTTCTGCCATTAAGAAGTT
>NW_026300669.1:0-291 GCF_001194135.2 Octopus bimaculoides
ATATATATATATATATATATATATATATATATATAAACTAATACGTTTTTGTCTGTCACAAGAGATGATTAATGAAGGAAGGGGTGATGACAAATGGAATGGCATCTGTATGAGTATATGTATAGCAAATTGGCTACACACATTGATTGTTATGATTATGTGAATGTTTGTGTGTGTGTGTGTAAAAGTATATTTATATATCGACTGATGGAAGTGGGCTAGTGAAAAGAAAATCAAAGCACATTTACACATACATATATATAAACAGACACACTTAAAAAGGAAGGAAGG
>NW_026300670.1:0-416 GCF_001194135.2 Octopus bimaculoides
GCTTGACAACCGATGCTGGTGTGTTCACGTCCCCGTAACTGAGCGGTTCGGCAAAACAGGCCGATAGGATAAGTACTATGCTTGCAAAGAATAAGTCCTGGGGACGATTTGCTCGACTAAAGGCGGTGCTCCAGCATGGCCGCAGTCAAATCACTAAAACAAATAAAAGAATATGTATATATGTGTGCGTGTGTGACTTATCTGTTACTTGTTCCAGTCATTAGACTGCAGCCATGCCGGGGCACCTCGGTCCGAGGATATAGAAGACACTTGCCCAAGGTACCACACCGTGGGACTGAATCCAGAACCATGTGGTTAGGGAGCAAGCTTCTTACCACACATCCTTTCATCGTTTCGGGGTTGATGAAATAAGTACCAGTTAATTACTGGGGTCGATGTAATCGACTTAATCCCCT
>NW_026300671.1:0-262 GCF_001194135.2 Octopus bimaculoides
ATATATATATATATATATATATATAAATGTATGTATGTGTGTATATATATGTGTACATATATATATATACATATATATACATATGTTTACATATATATACAAACACACACACATATATGTATATATAACATGCAAATAGACATAAATAGACATACATACACATGCACGCATATGTGCGCCTACGCATACGGTCTGATCTAAGTAATATATATAAGCTTATACTTGAGTGGGTGTATACATATACACAACCACGTGCGTGTAT
>NW_026300672.1:0-366 GCF_001194135.2 Octopus bimaculoides
ATATATATATATGTATATATATATATGTATATGTATAAATATATATGTATGTGTATATATGTATGTATATATATGTAATATATATATGTATATATATGTAATATATATGTATATATATATATATATATATATATATATATATATATATATATATATATGTAATATATATGTAATATATATATATATATATGTATATATATATATGTAAATATAAATATGTATATATATATATATGTAATATATACATATATATATGTATGTATATATATGTATGTATATATATATACTCTTTTACTTGTTTCAGTCAGTTGTTTGCGGCCATGCTGGAGCACCACCTTTAGTCGAGAAAATCGACCCTAGGACTTA
>NW_026300673.1:0-496 GCF_001194135.2 Octopus bimaculoides
TTTTTTTTTCCGATGGACTAATATATTATTTAAAAGTCAACATCATGTATTGGAAGGTAGCAAATTGGTGTGTTTGGTGAGAAGCTGCTGATCACGTATGATATTTTCCTCTGCATGTTGAAGGTCCAACTGCTTTGCATGTCTCATACATACATACATACGTACATATATACATTTATACATATTAATAATTTAAATTAATATGTATGTATATTTATATTATATGTATATGTGTACGCATGTATGTGTGTATGAGTGGTTATATTCTTTTATTTGTTTCAGTCATTTGACTGAGGACATGCTGGAGCTCCGTATTTAGTCAAACAGATCGATCCTAGAACTTATTCTTTGTAAGCCTAATACTTATTGTATCGGTATATTTTGCCGAACAGTTAGGTTACGGTGACGTAAACATACCAGCATCAGTTATCAAGCGAAGGTGGGGAGACGAACACAGACACACAAACATACACACACATACATACCATACACACAC
>NW_026300674.1:0-261 GCF_001194135.2 Octopus bimaculoides
ATCAACATTAGTGTGACCCCCATTGCTACTGCCACTGCTTTCACCACTATTAGTACGACCACCAAAACCACCAGCGCTGACACACTACCTCCCATACTGCAGCAACACCATCAAAGTACAATCACCAACACAACCGACAACACAAACACTAGCACATGTAACACAACCACCAATACCACTACCAAACCACCAGCATATATGCTATTACTACAAGTACCACAGCACCACCACCACCACCACCACCACCACCACCACTACCAC
>NW_026300675.1:0-505 GCF_001194135.2 Octopus bimaculoides
TATGTATATGTTTAATGCTTGACAATCTACGAAGCACAAACAACCTGTTGCTCTCCTAAGTTAAGTTGTAATGCAAATTCGTTTCGAGCAGAGGTCTATGATTCAAAGCGTTCCGTCCACGACTAACCAGCAGTGACGTTTCAGGAATATATAAACTGACTACATTTAACAAGACCTTCCTTGTTTTAGAACGTTTAAATGTCAAACGATGAGCATTTGCTTGCTATTTCTAGCAACCGATAGAGAATTCTCTTTATTGACTGCTCGACTCCATCCAAATAATAAAATAATTCACGCGTAAAACTGTTAAGATGCTGGATTCAAATTGTCGTCTGTTTTGTGTTTGTTGTTATCGTTTATCCTGGGACCAAGGATGGCCGAACTAGCCAACGGGGAAAGTTATTCCATCTTCACTATTCCCAACTTTGTGGGTTTATCTAAGAACACTATTATATCATATATTTGTTCTCTACTTAAGACGTCCAGTAAGATTTGAGGGATAATC
>NW_026300676.1:0-212 GCF_001194135.2 Octopus bimaculoides
TTATTATTATTATTATTAATAGTAATATTAATATTAGTAATATTAATATTACTATCATTATTAATTATTATCATTATTAATATTACTATCATTATTAATTATTATTAATATTACTATCATTATTAATTATTATCATTATTAATCATTATTAATATTACTATCATTATTAATTGTTATTATTATTATTATTATTATTATTATTATTATTATTA
>NW_026300677.1:0-4112 GCF_001194135.2 Octopus bimaculoides
GTAAATGTGGACAATATCAAGATCTAATGTTGCTATCTGAGGGAGAATCTTTTGCTTATACATATACTGACATTGAATATTATGGAAAGATGGCCCGTCCTTATAACCAGCCCACCTTTTACTATTCATCTGACGTGCAAAATATATTTAACCGGCGATTTGATTACACCTTAGTATTGGATGCCGATACAGGGGTGCCGGATGGAACGGTAGAAAAACTTCTCGGAATAGCTGCAGCAAACCCAGAGAAAGGGATCATCCAACCATCTATAAAACTAAGTCGCGATGTAAACGATACCCTGTACATGAGACTGGAAGCGATGAGACAAATGATCTACGAGCCAATGACAAATGCTGTCACAGCATTACTCGGTCAGTGTGGTTTCTTCGGAAAAGGGCTCATCAAAAACCGTATATACATCGATAACATAATCGGGAGTAGAGACAATCTAATCGAACGTGTTCCTATTGATGTTCTTAGTCACGACACATTTGAAGCAGCTTTACTCAAACCCTACTATGCCGGCTCAGTGTTCTTACTGGAAGCTCCCAGTTTTAATTACATTACATGGAACATTCGAGAACGACGTTGGAATCGAGGTGAGGTTATATTATCCATGTACTTCTGGAAAAATACGATTGGTATAATTTTTAGGAGCTTACAGAAAGTTTTTCAAAGGGATAAGTTTAATAAAACAGTTCTGAGGACGGAAAGTAAACTTGATTTCGTTACGGCTTATATTGCCCATTCGGCATTAAGACAGATGTTAATGAAACCTTTCTTACTTATATTTATTTGTTTACACGTTGGTATAGAACTCAGGTTTTCAATTGCCCCAATCGCTGTCATTATGTTCTTGGTTCTTGTCTTCCCTAAAATTGCTACGTGTACCAGATCAAACGTTAAATATGTTATAATTGAAACTTTGACATCCATCTTACAATTTACGCCTGAAGCCATTGTTGGTTGCGTACGCATCTTTCGTGCAATCCAAGCGAATATTTCCGCCAATTGTAAATGGATTCCACAAAGATCTATCGAAGAAGAATTTAAAAACTGCAATCCTTTCCTCTCCAGTCTGAAACACTTATGGATGTACTCTTTATTGGCCGCTGTTGTTGCTCCGGTGGTAGTGATTTTTGTTCCAAGTTCAAGCATTATTCTCTGTATGTTGATAACTTTATTTCTTCTTCCGCTGTTTACTGGGCTAACATCACTAACTATGGACTTGAAATCCTCCCGAAGTGTAATTTCAACTTCAAAACAGCACCTACAAGTTAGTGTTCTTGGAAGTACTAGCAGCTTGACTTTAGGTTTAAAAACGACGACTATCAATTCTACGGGTGCTTACCTAAACCAGGCATATGATAATATGTGGTAAATCTCATCCTATTTCTATTTTTATTTGAAACATCAGTCACGATATTTAATCGAATCAATCATATTATTTATTGAAACTGTCATAATTTGGAATAAATTTCTCTGAAAATGAAGCGTTTATTTTGACTTTTCCGTACACCAAATAGCAGTGACTAAAAATTGTTTGTTTTAATATATATTTCAAGAAAAGATTATTTCTCGTTATTGCTTCATCGCCATACAATATTTGCATGTGAAATTAACTGGTTAGTATACATATTGTTTCATGTATTTGTAACGGCAGCTTGTTAACAATTATATATAGCTTTAGAAGACGACCAAAAAGAAAACAAGAAGGCTGGCAGAAACGTTAGCATGCCAGGCGAAATGCTTTGCGGTATTTCGTCTGTCTTTACGTTCTGAGTTCAAATTCCGTCGAGGTCGACTTTGCCTTCCATCCTTCCAGGGGTCTATAAACCAAGTACCAGTTGCATACTGGGTCGATCTAATCGACTGGTCCCCTCCCCCAAAATTTCGAGCCTTGTGCCTAGAGTAGAAAAGAATATTTATACAAGTCCTAATAATATCTAATTTAATACAATAAGAGTTTTTAAACATCGAACGGGTATGAGAGTCCACCCGTGTAAAATGGAAATCAAAGGATCCACGGGTAAAAATGGGAACCCTTGGTTTAAAGCTTCGTCTTGTCACGGTTACTTTCATTTTCATGATACACAATTTATCACATGCAAATTGCTTAGCTTCCAAATCTTGTTTTCTGATTGGGTAAAAGTAATCAACCTTTAAATTTCTGTAATATTTTCCTAAAAATTTTTCTGAATAAATGAATCGCAGATGCAGATTCTCATAAAAAAATGTACAGCAATTTTCACTTAATTTTAGATTTTGAAAATCTGTAACAACAGAAAAGATCTCCTTTTTATAGTCATCTCTTTTATTTTCTCGGAATCGAACCACGAAATACTTGGGTTCAAACGAATTTCTCCACCCCACGACCAGATATAATTTTGTTTTCTTGAACTGTACAACAGGTAAGGTTGTTTACCAGGTTTCCCTGGCCAAGATCATAACTTGCAGACTTCTTTACAATTTGCCCAGAATACTTCATCTCCAAACAAATACAATAACGCAAATAAAAAGAAGAGAAAAAAAAAACACTGTTTAATTTTCACAGTTTCACTTTTTATTCTTCCTCATTTAAATTTGTATCAAAATAAAAAAACAAAGCAAAACAAGAATATATAAAATATATGTAAATACTTGTGAAAATTTATCAACATGTGTGAATAATTGTATAATAATTTATGAAAGTTTATGGAAAACATTGTATAATAATTTATGAAAACATGAAAATTTGGAATATGAATGAATATGTGTAAAGATCTATGATTATTTATAAAAATAATTTATGAAAATTTATTTTGAATTTTGTAATTAATGAAGTGGAAGAAACGATAGGTCAGTTTTCTTTACATTATAGGGTCAATTCGTACCAAATAGCTTAACGACTAAACTGTATTTTTTTTTTTTACTCGCCAAACAGCGATGTGAAGAAGCCAGTCGTCTGCTGCTATAACCATTACTACGAAAACCCATGGATACTGCCTGCAGTATCATTCTGTGGAAAGGCGGCGAGCTGACAGAGTGGTTAGCACGCCGGGCGAAATGCTTAGCGGTATTTTGTCAGTCTTAACGCTCTGAGTTCAAATTCCGCCGAGGTCGACTTTGTCTTTCATCTTTTCAGGGTCGATAAATTAAGTACTAGTTGCGTACTGGATCGGTCTAATCGACTGGGCCCCTCCCCCCAAATTTAGGGCCTTGTGCCAAGAGTAGGAAAGAATTTACCTTAAATAGCAAAGTAATTTATAAACCTTTGAAAGACTGGAAAAGAACCGACCACCCCATGGAGTGAATCATGTAATTAAATAAAAATACACACACGCACACACACAGACACACACACACACACATGCATACATAGGCAGTAGAATAATTTTTCATTGGCTTGAGGGGAAAAATCCCCTGTGATAATCCAAGTACATTGTCCAGCTGGGTGAAAGAAAATTTTCTGCTAATCGTGTTGCAATGCTAAGACAATCAATGGATTTCGGTTTCAAATTTTGGTATAATGCCAGCAGTTTTGGGGATTAAATTGGCTTCATTGTTCAACTGGTACTTATTTTATCGATTAAGGAAGAATGAAAAGCAAAGTAAACCGCGGCAATATTTGAACTCAGAACGTAAAGACGGACGTAATACCGCTAAGCATTTCACCCGGCGTGCTAACGATTCTGCCAACTTGCTGCCTTAGGAACCGCAAAGATATTAACCACACATGTAACAATACTAGAACTGACATTCTATAACAACCAGCATTAGAAAGACGATAATAATGCCAGAGTGTATGGTCATAACATCAACATATGTCATAGCAACCATATTATCACAGAAAATGTTAATGTTAAACTACCTGCGTCATAACATCAATATATACCAAAGCAACTATATTAGCAACAACATTTTTATTCTGGAGTATATACCATAACATCAACACATATTATAGCAACCACATATATAGAGACATTACAACAGCATCTGATTCTTCAAGTGCTTCAATTCTGTACATACACATATATTTACCCAAATGTTGAATTTATCAATGGTTTCTCTCATTGTTTTGATAAAGACATTTTCTATCAGTAATAAAATTGTTTGCAGTTTTGACGACACG
>NW_026300678.1:0-214 GCF_001194135.2 Octopus bimaculoides
TGCAAAAGGTGCCCATATTTTCCACATCTGTACAAAAGAGAAAGTCGTACAGGGCTGAATAGCTATGTCCTTGTTGCTCATGTTTAAAATAACAATCAAGCAAGGTATTACTTCAAATTGAGTTGCAACTAAAATGTATGTTTGTTAGTATGACAAATGATCTAGAATGAGGGTCTATTATCCATTTTCTAATACATGCACACACACACAAACA
>NW_026300679.1:0-424 GCF_001194135.2 Octopus bimaculoides
TATATATACATATATGCATGCACCTTTTTATATAGTCACAATTGATACATAAAGAAACGTTCAAGCTACAACGATAAGAAAGAACAGCTTCGCTTAATCACGAGGAAATTGGCAAAGATTCAAAATGTCAATTATGTCATCAATGGTGACTAAAAAGAAAAAAAAATATCAACAAATAAACCAGTGTTGAGCTTCTCATTACGGATAGATTAATTACCTGAAGCCAGTTTTCGTTCAATTACCTTACATATGTAGGTTTTTGCCATAATCACCGGTTAGCCAACGGTGGCATATAATTTAGTGTGGAAGTGTATTAACTTTTGTAACATCATTAAGTGAATTGACTTGTTTGTGTACGAGTCTTTCGTGTGTATGTACATATATGTGTGTATGTGTATGTAAGTAAGAATAGATGACTTTATAT
>NW_026300680.1:0-588 GCF_001194135.2 Octopus bimaculoides
TAATAATAATAATAATAATAATAATAACAATAATAATTTTATATTTCACTACAGCCCCTTCCGCTCCCCAACACCAAGCTTTCAGTCATACTGTAACATCTCTTATCTTTCATTCGCACTAGGACGCTGGGTGTGTCTCGGCAAGTGATGGTAACAAACATGCAGATTAAAAGTAAATAATAATAATAATAATAATAATAATAATAATAATAATAATAATAATAATAATAATAATTTAGATGAGGGGAGTGGGATCGGATCGGATCGGTGAAAAAGAGTTCAAACGTCTACTACTACTAGCAGCGAACGACAGCAACAGTGACCTTGACCTTAAGAAAAATTAAGGAAGGGCCGACTTACTCTGTTCTGTATTATTTGTGAATAGAGAAGTTGTGTTCGACCAGAGAGAATCTATTATTATCACTATTATTTTTTTTTTCACGTGCATTTGTGTTATTGCATATTTCAGGTAGTCAGGGAGAAAATAAAGGTAATATTGTAGAAATTACAGTTGACTTTTCTAGAGATGTTCGATTGAATGTCCAGTTAGAGAAAACAGTTGTGTTTTTGCAATAAAAAGGATGCTTA
>NW_026300681.1:0-271 GCF_001194135.2 Octopus bimaculoides
TGATGAAACCGCTAAAGATCAAATATGATATTAAAAAATATAAAAAAAGAAAGAAATATTGTTTAGAGACAAATATTATTTTTACAGCGGTAAATATGGGAGATAACTTTGCGCATTTCACTCCTGTTTGGGTTCTTTTGTAGAAATATGATTTCACAGTTCCTGAAATGTTAGTGAAAGAACCTGTCTGTGTGTCTGTGTGTCTGTCCGTCCGTCTATCTGTATATTGTTGGTGATCAGAAAGAGAGAAAGAGAAAAAATTTCCTTATGG
>NW_026300682.1:0-613 GCF_001194135.2 Octopus bimaculoides
GCATCTACGTACACACATATATACACACATACATTCGCACATACACACACATTCACATACATACACATATCTCTACGTGTATGCAAATACATAAATATCCATACGTTATCACACATATATACGCACATATATACCCACCATATATATATACACATATATACGCACATGCATATACTCACACATACATATATATATGTACACATGTATATGTATTCAAACATAAACACATAAGAGGGTGTACATCTACACCAACTTATATCCCTACATTTTTATGCAAATATACATACTTTCATATCGGCACACACATATATGCATATATACACACACCTATAGATATTTCCACACACCTATAGATATTTCCACACATATATGCACATGCGTACATAAGATAATAAAAAAAAAGTGTATACTCATGTCAGGTGGATGTAAGTGTCATAAAAAAAACAGCATTAGATCTCTTACTCTCAAAGGTCCCAGATGAATTTAACTTCACACTGTGTGTGTATATGTGGGTGTGGATGTATGTATACACTCGTGTGTAGATGTGTGGATGTATGTGTATGTATGCGCGTGTGTATGTATGTGTGTGTGATTAAATAAGGGCAGACCATAC
>NW_026300683.1:0-383 GCF_001194135.2 Octopus bimaculoides
AAAAATGATTTACGTGTATAACCTAACAAGAGTAATTGAAATAAATGGAGATTGTTGAACCCACCACGCACGCACGCACCCACACACGCGCGCGCATACACACGTGTGTCTTTGTAAATATGTTTGTATACATTTATGTATGTGTGTGTTTGTAAGAGACAGAGTGTGAGTGAGAGAGAGAGAGAGGTTTGTTGTCATGTATACGTACATGCATAAATATGCATACATCTTTGGATGTATGCATATGACAATACACCCCTTGACTCACTCTTACAAACACATACATACATAAATGTATACAAACATATTTACAAAGGCACACGTGTGTATGCACGCACGCGTGTGTGTTGTGTGAGAGAGAGAGAGAGAGAGAGAGAGAGAGA
>NW_026300684.1:0-2141 GCF_001194135.2 Octopus bimaculoides
ATTTATCAATTACAAAACAAAAAAAAACATGTCTGAAACAGCCGCAGTGAACCTTAATCAAGTTCTGTTCTTTCTTGATTTATACATAGGTTTGGTGATGCAAACAAGAAAAATATAACTTAATACATGAGTATATCAATATTTTTATTAACAATTGGGAGAACCTACCGAGTGACTCAAGGGTCGAGGATTTTGGCTATACAACATTTGTATCTGCTGCAAATTGGGTGCATTGGAAGACAGTTTTCAAACCTTTTGTGCATTTTGGGGGAGACCCTAAAATACAGGTGTTCTTTGTTCTGATCGTAAAATTCTGGATTCAGTCTTGTTTATGGAATTGTTTTCCTTCATTTCTATAATTATTTTGTCCAGTTCTTCTCTGTAATTGCGGTTTGGATCGACAGGTAATTCTTCATATGAAGTTTTGTCACTTTAAACTTCTTTACAAACCGAAATATACTCACTCTTATCCATATTTACATCAATCTTTATAAATCAACAACAACAACAACAACAACAACAACAACAACAACAACAATAATAATAATAATAGTAATAATAATAATAATAATAATAATAATAATAATAATAATAATAATGATAATAATAATAATAGTAATAATAATAATAATAATAAGGATGTGGACAGCTGATACTTTTCATCATACCCAACAAAATAAGCTGAGTTTTCATATAACAAGAAGAAGAAGTAGAAGAAGAAGAAGAAGAAGAAGAAGAAGAAGAAGAAGAAGAAGAAGAAGAAGAAGAAGAAGAAGAAGAAGAAGAAGAAGAAGAAGAAGAAGAAGAAGAAGAAGAAGAAGAAGAAGAAGAAGAATGCGAAAGCAGTAAAATATCACATTCTATTGTCAAGGAAGCTTGCAAATTCGCGAGGAAACTTGGCATTAATCCTGAAACATTTGAAGAAACCGAAACCACTGCCACAAAGCAAGCAAAATGGATCAAGCAAATTGCAAAAAAAGAACGGACAAAAACAGATTGAGGAGTGGTGGAGCCAGAAACCTCTGCATGGACAGTATATACTTCCAAGTCAAAATGTTGATGTAGATCAAGCAACAACCCATTAGAGGCTGAGAAGTTCAGGACTGAAAGCAGAGATTGAAGGTTTCATATTGACGGTACAAGATCAAAGCTTGCTCACAAAAAACTACCAGGTTAACGTTCTTCAAAACGGTTCTGACCCTAAATGCAGATTCTGCGATACATTTGACGAAACAATAGACCATCTTGTCTCGACAAGTCTTGTGCTGACACCAAATGAATACAAAAATCGCCACGATGGGGGAGGACAGTATTTACGCTGGAAAATATGTAAACACTACAAAATCAGCACTCCTGCTTACTGGTATGAGCATCATCCTGAGCCAGTCGTTGAAGGTAAAAATGTCACTAACCTCTGGGATTTTCTAGTCAACACTGACAGAATGATCCAGGTTAATCGACCAGACATAATTACTAAAGGCAGAAAAGAAAATAATTGAAGAGTAATAGATGTAAGTGATCACACTGATAAAAATGTTAGAAACATCTAGAAAATATCCCAGGAGAACCATGTCTCAGAGAAATCCAAAAGATTGTACTGACAAGTACTGCCGACATCCTTAGAAAAACCCTGTCTATTTAAATGATTGTGTTGTATTACATGAAGATATTTCGCTACTTCCCTCCGCAAGCTTTCAGTCATACTGTAACGTCTCTTATCCTTCACTCGCCCCAGGACAATGGGAGAGTCTCGGCAAGTGACTGTAACAAACATACAGATTAAAAGAATGAAACAATAATAATAATAATCCTTTCTACTGGAGGCACAAGGCCTCAAATTTTGAGAGAGGGGACAAGTCGACTACACTAACTCCAGCATTTCACTGGTACTTAATTTATCGACCCCGAAAGGATGAAAAGCAAAGTCGACCTCGGCGGAATTTGAACTCAGAACGTAGCGACGGGCGACATACCGCTAAGCATTTCGTCCAGCATGCTAAAGATTCTACCAGCTCACAGCCTTAATGATAATAATAATAGTAATAATAATAATAATGATAATAATAATAATAGCCTCTTCTGTCTAGCCCTAATACCGCTCTCAAAATTGCTCAATGATGCACAGTATGGTTATAAAATAT
>NW_026300684.1:4418-4658 GCF_001194135.2 Octopus bimaculoides
ATAATGATGATGATGATGTTGTTGATGATGATGATGATGATGATGATGATAATGATGTTGATGATGATGGTGATGGTGATGATGATGATGCTGGTGCTGGTGGTGATGATGATGATGATGATGATGATGACGAAGATGATTATGATGATGACATTGATGATGATGATGACGACGACGACGACAACGACGGCGACGACGACGACGACGATGACGACGATGACGACGACGACGATGATGATG
>NW_026300685.1:0-211 GCF_001194135.2 Octopus bimaculoides
ATATATATATGTACGTATATATATGTATGTATGTATATATATATATGTATATATATTTACAAATATATGTACATACATATCTAATATAGCATAACATTTTCAAAACATTTTATCAGTGGCCAGGATATTAAAAAATACCTTTTAAGGTTAAAAATTATTTTGCTGTGTGGTAAGTAGCTGGCTTACCAACCACATGGTTCCGGGTTCAGTC
>NW_026300686.1:0-303 GCF_001194135.2 Octopus bimaculoides
AGGTAGAAGAGAAAGAGATAGGACACGTCCAGTCCTTAGAACAGCCCCGAAAGAAAGGAAAGATGATAGCGTGAGAAAAAGAAAGATGAACGATGGTCACGTGTGAGCAACGAAAAAGAGTAAAAGAGAAAGAGGAGAGAGAGAGTTAGAAATCGGTGAAGAGAGGAAAAAGGGGATTTAGAGAAAGTATACGAGAGAAAACGATAGGGGAAGAAAACAGTATAGGGTAGAGTCGCATCAAAAAGATTAAGATAATCTGCCTTGGAAATGGGTTCGTGGCGTTCAATCAAATAATAATATAAA
>NW_026300687.1:0-598 GCF_001194135.2 Octopus bimaculoides
GCCACAGTCAAATGACTGAAACAAGTAAAAGAGTAAAAGAGTATACGTTTCCACAAAAGAAAAATGGGTGAAGCTTTCCTATCATGACTTCTGCCAAATTCAAACATAACAAGCATGATATAGTTGTTTGAAAAATATTTATGTATAGTCAAAGAGGTCAGCTGTCCTACAATATGAATGTGTCTTTCAAAATCAGCGGAAAAAAGGAAAGATAACTGCTTTGAAACCTACAGGTTTTTTTTACCCAGATTATAAATTCACTTTATAATAATGAACTATGCCTACTGGCACATCTTGCTATTCTATTAAAGGTCTAAGCCACATACTTCTAAAGGCCTTTCTTCCAGACAAAGAAAAGTGATCATCTAACATCCGATATAAAGATGCAACCTGTAAATGGAACAGTAAAAATATACAAAACTTTATTCTAAAGCTCAACACGAAATATTTTAACGTTTAGCTATCGTTGTTATTTAAATGTCAGCGATGGGACTTTGCTTCTTCGTAAGAAACGAGCTGTTTCTTCACTGAAAATAATTTAAATGCAGAAGACACACAAATACAGTTTACAAATACAAATTACAAATATACATATATA
>NW_026300688.1:0-509 GCF_001194135.2 Octopus bimaculoides
AAAACAGAGAATTAATTCTGAATACTTATTTTATTTGTATCATGTTAATCACAATAAAATATAGCAAATAATTTTTATATGTTTATGATCCTTTAAAGTTTCTCTATATTCACTTATTCGCTATATTTTATTGTGATTAACATGATACCAATATAATAAGTATCCATCATTAACTCTTTGTTTTCTTATATTAATATAAAATGTAAATGACACACAGTTTATCCCTACAGATTGCGGAAAATCTCCCAATAGGTCATCGATAACAGTGAATGCCTGGATTTTATAATCCCTAAAGAGGACATTACATCCTCAATTTGACTTACACCCTCTATCTACACTCCACCCCTACATATCCTAGCCCTCACCATCCCAATAACTTCAGATCCAACCACGCCACATCACCCCCACAGATCTCACTCCCACATACCCCATCTCTACCCCCACATCCTCACATCCACACACCCCACCCCCACATCCACACACCCCACCTTCACATCCACACACCCCAC
>NW_026300689.1:0-621 GCF_001194135.2 Octopus bimaculoides
GATTTGGTAGACGGAAACTGAAAGAAGCCCGTCCTATATATGTATATGTACATATATATGTTTGTGTGTCTGTGTTTGTCCCTCCAATATCGCTTGACAACCGATGCTGGTGTGTTAACGTCCGCGTAACTTAGCGGTTCGGCAAAATAGATCGATAGAATAAGTACTAGGCTTACAAAGAATAAGTCCTGGGGGTCGATTTGCTCGACTAAAGGCGGTGCTCCAGCATGGCCGCAGTCAAATGACTGAAACAAGTAAAAGAGTAAAGTGAGAGAGAGTAGTGTACAACGAAAGCATTTCGAGAAGCTTCTCTGACTTGTGTTATTATCGACAACCCTAAGTTTTAATTGCTCAGAAGTACACTGAAAAAACAATTTCAACCGCTGTTCAAGGCTATTCACTGACGACACAAATCAATATAGCGTACGTTGTCTTATTCTTATATAAGGCAAAAACTATAAAGTCAAGAATTATTGCAAAATACTTAACCAGCTTGATTTCAGTTATCATTTTTGTTAGATGAAAAGCAGATAAGGGCAGTATCAAATTATTTTGTATGTCAGGGCTGAGTTGTTTTATTATTCTTTTATTCTTTTATTTGTTTCAGTCATTAGACTGAGG
>NW_026300690.1:0-232 GCF_001194135.2 Octopus bimaculoides
CCTCAGAACTCTCTGCATTCAATAAAACAATGGCCCACAATGTGTTTGCAGTGCGAGTAGTCATAGCAATATTTGAGTTGATTGATTGGAGACATGATGAGATCCGAGGCACTGATATGGAAACCTGATAAATACTAACAAGCACACATAACTATTTCCACTCTGCAGTGGTGCCTCGGTTTGCTGTTTGTGTAATTTTCAGTACCAATATATATATACATATATATATATA
>NW_026300691.1:0-271 GCF_001194135.2 Octopus bimaculoides
TTTCCATGCTAGCATGGGTTGGACGATTTGACTGAGGAGTGGTGAAACCGAATGGCAACACCAGGCTCCAGTCTAATTTGGCCGAGTTTCTAAAGCTGGATATATATATATATATATATTTGCATGCATGGGTACAGGACGTCACCAACTGTGCAAACAATATGAAATACGTAAACAAACAAGTTAAAAATGTAAACAACGGGAGAAAAAATGGAAAACAGGACAAGTAAACACAAAGAAAGGATCCTTCATCAGTTGTCAGCTGTCTATC
>NW_026300693.1:0-203 GCF_001194135.2 Octopus bimaculoides
CATGTGTGAGTGTGTGTGTATGTGTGTGAGTATGAGTGTAAGTGTATGTGCTGTTTGTGAGTGGTCACTACAAAAGCTAATTGCCTCATACTGTGGATATATATCTCAGTATATGTATGTATATGCATGTATATAGACATGTGTGTATGAGTGCATGTGTGTATGTGTGCATGTGTGTGTATGTGTGCACGCTTGTGTGTGTT
>NW_026300694.1:0-317 GCF_001194135.2 Octopus bimaculoides
TCTTGAAGAGAACAAAAACAAAAGCGAAAAAAAAATTCTGTGGCGTTTTTCGACATTTTGGACAGGAAATTGTAAATAGGAATCTAAAAAAAAATGGTAAATATATTTATAGCAAGAGGACAGGATGAGAGAGAAGAACAAGGAACCAGAAAGAAAGCAAGAAGTTTGAACAGGATTAAAAACAAAAGGCCATTTTCAATAAAGGCATGGAAGAGAGAGAGGTTGAGGAGGACAAGAAGAAATATTATACATATGTATATGTATGCATATATATATTTATATATATATTTATGTATTTATATATATATATATATATA
>NW_026300695.1:0-352 GCF_001194135.2 Octopus bimaculoides
TTCATTTAGAGAATTAACATTGCTTGTTTTCACCTTTTCGATACATACATCTACACTCATATATATACACATACATTTATACATATATACATACATGTTAATATATACATATATATACACAAATGTCAACACAAATATATATAAAAATATGAACACAAATGTATACACAAATATATACACAAGTGTATATAAATATATATATAATCATATATATAAATATATAATTATATATATATGAATAAATACATATATATAAATATATACATATATAAATATATACAAGTACATAAATATATATATACATATATAAATACATAAATATATATATAATATATAAATACATAAATATATA
>NW_026300696.1:0-541 GCF_001194135.2 Octopus bimaculoides
ATAAACAACACATCAATAATGAGAGAAAAAAATCACAGGAAGAAATTTGATCCCCTCTGTCCGAGGAGGTGTCCGGTTTTGATTATGTGTGTGACGTAATTCAGTTACTGAATACTGATGCATATGTAAAAAATGTAAAAAAAAGGCCTACCAAGTTCACGACCGCCTTTATATATTTATATACACACATCGGTTAGTGGTCAGAGTGTCGTACACATGATTGCTAGATCATCATTTCAATACCTAGATCTGCTGGTGCGCTGCGTTCTTGAGCAAAACACTTCATCTCGCGTTGTTCTGCGATCGCTTTCGACACCTAACGCGTGATACACCGTGCACCAGTTCAGGTATCGTCGATTTGATAGAGTGAGTTAATGTGCAGCACGAACATTTGATCACTATAAGCAAATTATTTGTGCAGTTCGTTCGGCTACAACCGAACGTTTATACGTCGTCTTCGATGGGACAGTTCATCATACATACATACATACATACTTTTCTCGCTGGATTGCGTGTTCATTTCTCTTTTTGTCATCTGTGA
>NW_026300697.1:0-240 GCF_001194135.2 Octopus bimaculoides
ATGCATGTGCCTGGTGTACCCTTATCAGACAGGTAATCATGATGGATATACTGGGCTTCGTATATTTGTACCTCAGTATCACTTAGATGACATGCACTGTTCTCTCACTCAATAATAATAAAGATAATAGTGGGATTTTACAAGCCAATGTAACTCCCTAACCGATGCTCGGAGACCAGATATTGTTGTAGTAGATAAAGGAAAAAAGGAAACCAAGATTATAAATATTGCAATACCTGG
>NW_026300698.1:0-233 GCF_001194135.2 Octopus bimaculoides
CCAGACTCCATGAGCCGCGGGCCCTAAAGTCCATGTTTGGCGGACAGTTTCACATATATTTTTCTCCCTGTCTGCCGAGGATGGGCAGTAGTGGCACGGCGGTTCTTTTTCGCAAGAGTCTGGATCTCCAAGTAAAGACGATATTTACGGACCAGGAGAGTAGACTGGTTGTCCTAGATGTGAATGGCAGCGATGGAGGCGCTTTTCGGTTGCTGGCAGTTTATGTGCCTCCT
>NW_026300699.1:0-233 GCF_001194135.2 Octopus bimaculoides
CGTAAGCAAGCTACTTAACACACAGCCACTCCTACACTTATATATATATAAGATGGGCTTCTTTCAGTTTCCGTCTATCAAATCCACTTACAAGCCTTTGGTCGGCCCCGAGGATATAGTAGAAGACACTTGCCCAAGGTGCCACACAGTGGAACTCAACCCCCGGAACCATACGCTTCGTAGGCAAGCTACTTAACACACAGCCATTCCTACACCTATATATATATATATAT
>NW_026300700.1:0-330 GCF_001194135.2 Octopus bimaculoides
TATATATATGCTTGTGTAAATTCGTTTTCACTTTTATCTTATTTTGTGTAGCTATTACGGCAATATAATTCCAGATTCAAGGTACCTTCGCTGAACGGCTATACCTCTCATTAAATTCGATTTACATTTACAAAGATTCTTACTTACCAAAATTTAGAATCTAGGAGAATCTTACAGAGAATGTGATTGTTTTCTATTTTGATTCCCCCTCTACCAAGTATCCATGGAAACAGAATAGATCAATCAACCGTGAATATTTTGAGTGAAGTGCCGCAAAAATTATGCATGTATCCATCCATCCATCCATCCATCCATCCATCCATCCATCCA
>NW_026300701.1:0-287 GCF_001194135.2 Octopus bimaculoides
AAAAAAAAAAAAAAAAAAAAAACACACACACACACCGCACAAACACAAATGGAGTGGTCATTTATAGAACGTCTTTGATCGCATGTCCACTTATAATCACCAAAACAACAGCTCTGACCACTTCACAGTCCGACAGATGTTAAAGCAGCAACAAACGTTGACTAATTCCAGAACTATCACGTGTCCGGGTTTGGGAGGTGGGCTCCGTTGCCAAGCGCTAGGACGTGTGTATATGTATGTACATACACACTCACACTATATGTCTGTGTGTGTGTGTGTGTGTGTGT
>NW_026300702.1:0-342 GCF_001194135.2 Octopus bimaculoides
TGCTGCTGCTGCTGCTACTGCTACTGCTGTTGTTGTTGTTGTTGTTGCTACTACTGTTGTTGTTCTTGTACTTGTTTAGGCATGGTATCAGCCCCGACAAATCAACGCTTATGATGAAAAAAAAAGGCATGTATTTCATCTTTAACTATCCTGTCATTTTTATTTGGCTCCTGACACAGTCTATCTTGGACTACATTATCTAATGTGCCCTTTTATGTTGATGTTTAACTCAGCTCAGATCATACATAACAAGAATCTCAAGGGTTCAATATGTGTGTATATATATATATATATATGTATACACACACACACACACACGCATATATATATATATATATATAT
>NW_026300703.1:0-703 GCF_001194135.2 Octopus bimaculoides
ACGATGTGCCAATAATCCAGCAGCGATGGTTTACCATAATTACACTCCATGCTCTTTATGAAAATATAAATCACATTCAAAATACTCTACAATCTTTTGTTTAATTAATTCCTGTTATAATATTTGCAGAACCAACCTCAGTAAGAGAAAAATCAGATACAAGTGTATCGTTTCAAATGTGTAGAAGTGTTTTAGCTTCACCACTTAATAATCATATCGACGATTATATTAATCGTTAAATAACAATATTTCTATTGCATTTTTCTCATATTTTCTTATCACGTATATAACCGAAAACACTATATATTTCTACATTATGAAATAAATATTTATATTTAATATCGTGTTGCATCGATGTTATTGGTATTACACCAATGGGACTGTGACATATCAATCTAAATATATTTTTATATATATATACCTATATATATATCTATATATATTTTTATATATACATACTTATACCTACGTTATTTAATTCATTGTATAAATTATTTATTTTCCTATTTCATTTCCTTTTTTTGTCATTATTATAAAATATACATTATATTCCTATGCATTATACTAGTAAGACTACACTGTATATTCACACACACACATACACACACACATACACACACACACACACATACTCACACACAATCGCACACACGCACGCACACATACATATACGCCAACATCATTTATAATATTTATTATATAA
>NW_026300704.1:0-221 GCF_001194135.2 Octopus bimaculoides
TATATGCATACGTGCACTCACATTGACATATATACATGCATATATGTATGTAATGCATTTGTGCTAATATACGTCTTTGCACAAACTTAACAGTACTGCATATGCCTACACACATACACACGTGCACATACACACGTGCACATACACACGCACATACACACACACACGCACATACACACGTGTTGATATATACTAATGAGTATGTGGTCTGCAAGTACGTT
>NW_026300705.1:0-307 GCF_001194135.2 Octopus bimaculoides
TGCAAACATGCATACATATATACATGCATACATGCATACATACATGCATATGTATGTGTGTGAATGTGTTAATGTATGTTTGTATATAAAATTATTTATAAAATTATGAATAAAAACGCGCACATACATATCTACATACATTCATATATATACACTACATATGCTTACTTACACTTATACGCGCACGCACATACAGCTGTATCCACATAAAAAACATATACACTCGTATACACGTATGAGTGTATATATGCTTGTGCATATAGCAAAATATTGGTATAGCCATTGATATATATTGAAATATATATAT
>NW_026300706.1:0-282 GCF_001194135.2 Octopus bimaculoides
ATACATACATATATACATACATACATGCATATATACATACATACATACATTATATATATATAATACATATATAAATATATACATACATATATATACATATATATATGCACACACACACACAAATACATGTATACACATACATATATTTCAGCCCTTAAACCACAGCATTGTTGGGGCATGCCTATGTATGTATGCATATAATGATAGATAGATATACATACATACATACACACACACACAAACACACACACATATATATACATACATGCATGCACACATATA
>NW_026300707.1:0-306 GCF_001194135.2 Octopus bimaculoides
TAGAAACAAACACACTCACAAACATATAATATATACACGTTTCTCTCTCTCTGTGTCTATTTCTCTCCTTACGTGTGTTTGTATGTGGGGATACCTATATCAGACATGACCACAGTTATATACATTAATACACACATACACACATACAAACACAAATGTATATACACATATACACATGTACGTGTGTGAGAGACATACAGCATATACATAAGCTATGCTTGGATACAGATATACATATATATGTATATATGTATATCTAAATATACACACATATATATGTATATATATATATATATATATATATAT
>NW_026300708.1:0-104 GCF_001194135.2 Octopus bimaculoides
TCTTGTCCACAATTAAACAAGAGGTAGTCACTGTTATCTTATGTTTCCATTCAGTTAGAGATATAGGATTAAAGGTAAACCTGAGATTCACATTAATTTATAAA
>NW_026300708.1:317-471 GCF_001194135.2 Octopus bimaculoides
TGAAAAGAGCTACCCCTTTCTTAATTTTGAAAAAGAGATATTCGGTTGTTCGCCTCTCCACTACCATGCCGACTAACCCTCTTCACGACTATAAATCTTAAATAAACCCTTCCCACATACGTTGTAGAGATATCCCCTCCTCCCAAACCACTTT
>NW_026300709.1:0-286 GCF_001194135.2 Octopus bimaculoides
TAGATAGATAGATAGATAGATAGATGGATATATATAGATTTATTGATTTACATATTCTAACACGTGCACGAGTATGTATGCATACATATACATACATGTACGCGCGCGCGCACAGACACACACACACACAAACACACACACATACATACACATATACACAGAAACATACATACATACAGACAGACAGACATGCATTTATGCGTACAGACATACTGTTATATCGACCAACACTTTCTCTCTTTCTCTTCTTTTTCTCTGCCTTTCCTTTCTCTCTCTCTCTCTCTCT
>NW_026300710.1:0-549 GCF_001194135.2 Octopus bimaculoides
ATATTGATAGATAGATAGATAATAAAATATATACATACAATACTAGATATGTACATATATACACAGGAGCACCCCATGAGCACCTACATCGTTAAACAATAGAAGTCCAAAATACTTCTGTAACACCGAGTAGTCACAAATCTACTATAGACATGATAAGAAAAAATATCTGTGAACAATGATAATGTCTTACCTCTACTGGGTCAGAAACGGTAGCAAGTTAACCAGCATTTACTTGTTCTGACCCAGTAGAGGTAAGACGGTATTATTGTTGACTGATATTTTTTTCCTATCATGTCTGTAGTAGATTTGTGACTATTCGGTGGTTCGAAAGTATTTTTGACTTCTAATTTTTAGTGATGTAGGTGCTCATGGAGTGTCCTTGTGTATATATATGTAGATATCTAATATTGTATGTATATATTTTATTAATTTGCCTGTACGGCTGATAATTCGCTTACCACTCTTGACGGTATTTTAATAATACCATCCCTATATTTATTTATTAGATAGATAGATAGATAGATAGATAGATAGATAGATAGATAG
>NW_026300711.1:0-568 GCF_001194135.2 Octopus bimaculoides
CTTTTTTTCCTCCATAATTTTTTACTCATACCATCTCCTTCATTCCAACCCTCACCAAAACCCGAAAAATATACAGAAAGAGAAAAAAAACAAACTGATATGATATCAATTGTATTTAGCTGTGCAAGATCTTAAGAACTGGTATCAGATATGTCAACGACTGCTTTTGTCGTTATTCTGAAATGATTCGCTGATTTCATATTGATATTTATGAAATTATACGAATCAAACGATTATACAATGTGAAAACGAGAGAATTTGCTGATTTTTTATGTCTACAAATTATTTGTGCTAACTGGAAACTGAAATCTAAGTAAGAACACACCATCAAGGCCAGAATTGATGTATTATCACAGAGAAAGAGTTGGAATTAAAAATGCAAATAGTCGGAAAATTTTGTTTTAAGCTTTCTGTCTGCATACACAATTGGTTAGTTATTAGAGCGTAAGGTCTGTATACGTGTATGTGTATATGTAAAATAATATATGTGTGTGTATGTGTGTATGCACTCACACACGCATACGCATATATGCACATATGTATATACACGCATATATGTATATATATA
>NW_026300712.1:0-595 GCF_001194135.2 Octopus bimaculoides
TTTTGAAATGAGATAAGTGATGAAATAAAAAAGTAGAAAAAGAAATGTTTGTTTCCTATAATAAAACATAAATGAAAAAATGTGCATGTTCCACAGAAAAGTATTAATTAGTACAAAACAACTAATCAAGTTTATAAGAAAAAAACCCCCAAAGGAATAGAAATAAAATTAACTTTACGTATCTAAAATATATTGGATGATATAAATTTATATGAAATGGAAACTAAAAGATAAAACGATGAATTATATTCTCTTGTAAGGTATAAAACTGCAATTATATTTCTTATTTCCAGTGACTGTAAACCGCGTCGTTAGATCACTTTCAAACTCCCTCCCGAATTGTCTTTTCACTTTGACTGCGTTTTCAATCTTCCCGTTGCAGTTTGATATAAATTTCGTTTGTTTAAAGCTTAGTATGTGCGCTCTTCTTTACTTCTGACGGATTAAATCTAAAAAGAAATGAATATCATGTGAGTTATCAAGTGTTAAGTCATATATAATATTTTTGTGAGACCTTTTATGTATGTATGTATGTATGTATGTATTATATATGTGTGTGTGTGTATGTATGTATGCATGTATGTATGTATGTATG
>NW_026300713.1:0-541 GCF_001194135.2 Octopus bimaculoides
ATTCTGTTACTTGTTTCAGTCATTTGACTGCGGCCATGCTGGAGCACTGCTGTCTTATAGTCGAAGCAATAGACCCAGGACTTATTCTTTGTAAGTCTAGTATGTATTCTATCGCTCTTTTTCGACAAACCGCTAAGTTACGGGGAAGCACAAACAAGCAGGTACATTCGCACTTTCAAACTCACACACATTCATGCACACATACACAAAGTCACCCTCGCATTACTCACAGATAAAACGAATGATACGCACAAACTCTCCTACATCGTGTGATATCCTTCAGAAACACTGTAGACTGTATTCACTGCTGATATTATATGGATAATCAGTGATATCAATAATCTTATTTTTCTTATACGATATCCTAATGATATGAATCTGGTGACGTCTTTAGAACTGATATCTCTCATCAATGATAATCGTCAGTTATCCGTCTGTGTCTATATATATCGACATATTCTATGTGTGTATGTGTGGGTATATATATATATATAAATAAATAAATAAATATATATATATATCTAAATATATCTATCTATCT
>NW_026300714.1:0-205 GCF_001194135.2 Octopus bimaculoides
AAAAGAGAAAAATAAACGTAAAAATGAAAAAGGGAGAGAGGGAAGGGTTAAGGGGTGGGGATAAGGACAGACTGAAAGAGTGAGGGAGAGAAAAAGGGAGTGAAATAATTAGAGGAAGATCAGGAGAGTGATGGCAAAACTATTTGGATATGAGAATGAGAAAACGGAAAAAGGCACCATTATATATATATATATATATATATAT
>NW_026300714.1:1497-1772 GCF_001194135.2 Octopus bimaculoides
ACATTACAAGTGCAATCTGTGAGTGGAACAATAAAAATATGCAATACTTTCCTCCTATGTTTTTTTCTGCTTCTGTGTTAAATATGTTGCTCTCAAAGATTGCTATATCCGATTATGTATGTACATGCAGGTCGGTCCGGCCTGGATGTATTGCAGTGTGTTTTTGGAGTTTAACGACTTGTTAGGAATTAGACGTCTTAATTACCCTGAATTTGTCTTTTAATGTTTATACATCCGTTCTCTATATGGATGTGTGTGTGTGTGTGTGTGTGTGT
>NW_026300714.1:1797-2137 GCF_001194135.2 Octopus bimaculoides
TGTGTGCGAGCGTGCGTGGTATCAGTGTCATGATCCCATGAGATGTGCATCAGAATTACCTTTATTCGTTTCTGTTACTAGAGTCACATCTGTTGTGATTGTAGAGACCCATACAGAAAGAAAGCCCCGAATGCCGCGGCTGCCTTGGAAGGTACTGTCTGGTATTAGTGCTGCCTTTTCTTTTTCCTCGAATGCCATTTTCTTTTTCAGTAAATATCAGCTTGCTCATTTTTCTTTTGAGACCCCATTTTAGTTCTCACCTCCAGCGAGAGCAATCAACCCCCATATCCAGTCACTTTTCAGTATACATGTTCAGTCACCTTTCAACCTTTGGGGGACG
>NW_026300715.1:0-232 GCF_001194135.2 Octopus bimaculoides
AAAACGAGGAAAAGCAAAAACAAACCGAGAACAAGCGAAAACTTTGCCATTGAGTAGATTTAAGACATATACACACACACATCTAATCACATGACTAAAGAAACGTACATATACATACTCAAACTATTTTAGCTTTATTATTAATAAAGGCCTACACTGTATAATAATAGTAATAATAGTAGTAATAATAATAATAATAACGATGATGATGATGATAATAATAATAATAATA
>NW_026300716.1:0-545 GCF_001194135.2 Octopus bimaculoides
TTCACACACACACACACACACACACACACACACATTCCTTGTTAAAACTTTTTGAATGCATTAGACTAAATACATGGATTTGTTGAAATTCTAACTCTGCAGCTATTAACCATTATCATATTCTATATTTTGCACTTATTTATTGCTTGGCTTTTACTTATTCATAAATTCCAAACCATTCCTGGCTTTTTCTAAAAATGTTTGGATATGTAAATGGAGGATATGTTAATTGAAGCATATATGGAAATGAGGGTTATATCTTCAATTTTGGAATTCTCACCTTAATATATTTTTGCTTCTATCTAAATTGAGTGCATCATTTGTCACTGAAAATGTCACCATCATGTAGCATAGATTTATGTAAATTTAGCAAGCAGGCATTACTGTTGTTTGGTTAAGAAGATTACTTAAGCAGTTGTGTGTGTGTGGGTTCTTGGTTCAACCTCACTTTAAATATTTCTGAGTTTTATATTGATACAATATAGCTGTCTTTACTGAAACAAAAAAAGGAAAAGAATTTATCCCTATTGGCAGCAACATGCATG
>NW_026300717.1:0-203 GCF_001194135.2 Octopus bimaculoides
GATATTGAATTCCAAAGGATTGCTTTGGTTCAATCGTCGAATGCCAGTCATGTTTATAGGAGATGTGGGTTTGTGTCCTACATGCAGCTGTCAGAATTTTTTTTTTATCCAAAAAAGGTTTTCAAGCACCCATGCTGATGCCATATAAAAATCACTTGTCCTGATGTCACATAAAAGCACCCATGCTGGTTCCATATAGAAAG
>NW_026300719.1:1558-2206 GCF_001194135.2 Octopus bimaculoides
TATATATATATATATATATATATATATATATATATATATTCATTTATATGTCAGTATGTACATACATGTATGTATATATGCCTATACATGTCAGTATGTACATATATGTATGTATATATGCCTATATATACAGTTCTGATCCATATATGTAACTTCCAATAAATTGCTTTAGTGCCATTCTTTCGTTTGCCCACTCACTCGTACACACACACACACACATACATACATACATACATACATACATACATACATACATACATACATACATACATACATAATCACATACAAAAATAAGAGGAATGACCAGCAAAAGTGGACTCCTATATGCTAGAAACAGATGCCGAATCATCTAACCACGAAGAATATGTTCTCAGTAAAAATTTAGTTTCGCCTATCAGTCGTGTAGACTCTTCAGTAGTGAATATACAAATCCGGTGGTCTGTATATATATTTTTACCATAAAAATTTATGGTTAATTTAGCGAAATGCTTATGCGTATATTAAAAATTAATTTAAATAGCTAGGCACAATATGATACCCAAAAGGAAAACTTTTTTTCTCATTAATTGTGACTGATAAGGCTGAAGCACCAATAGTGTGTGAAATAAGAATTAAAACGCTTAATGCTGCAAGAAGCACGCAATATAT
>NW_026300720.1:0-302 GCF_001194135.2 Octopus bimaculoides
CAGTGGAGCGCTAATAGCACCATCCGAGCGTGATCATTGCCAGAGCAGCTATCTAGCTTCCGTGCCAGTCGCACGTAAATATCACCATTTGAGTGTGATCGTTACCAGCGTTGCCTTCCTGGCACTTGTGCTGGTGGCATGCGAAAAAACATTCGGGCGAGGTCATTGCCAGTGCCGCTGGACTGGCTCCTGTGCAGGTGGTATGTAAAATACACCATTACCGCTTGACTGGCCCTCGTTCCGGTGGCACGTAAAAGCACCCACTACACTTTCTAAGTGGTTGGCGTTAGGAAGGGCATCCA
>NW_026300721.1:0-234 GCF_001194135.2 Octopus bimaculoides
ATTGTCCCAAAACTGATTAAAGAGGAAAAAGAATCCCATCACCTTTAAAAGGTGTCTGGACAGATTTCTTCAAGGAATACCAGATAAGCCACCCATACCTGGATACAACTCACTCAGTAAGAACTCACTACTTGAATGGACCATAAACAAAACTTAGCTTATAAAGGATTTAGATAATCCTATGAAGTGGTGCTATTAAGTTAGACATGGCCTGGACCAATCTTTGGTCGAAAC
>NW_026300722.1:0-1249 GCF_001194135.2 Octopus bimaculoides
CACACATATATGCATTTATATATATACACATGTACATATATATATGTATATATATATATATATACATAAATACACACATATATACATTTATACACACACACACACACATACACACATGAGTGTAAACATGTATGAGCTTCTGAATATATTGACTTCAAACTTTTGGCGCAGGGGGCAACAATTTCTGGGAGAGTATGAGCCGATCACATTGTGTTCCAGTAGTCAGCTGGTACTTATATCGAAATTACTGGATATATTTTGTTACGAACAATCCATTCGCGAAATTTTCTTCAAGTTTCAACGGACAAATGCGCATGCGCAAAGACATCGTGTCATCACGAGAAAAGTGTCGCTTGTAAACACATCGAACCCCCATGTGCTGACGCTTTAAAGGATAGGGGTGAGCTGGCGGTGGTGTTACTGTAAGCCTGTAAAATACGCGCGCGCACACTCATATATGTTAGTATGTTGTGCTGTGTGTGTGTGTGTGTGTGTGTGTGTGTGTGTTCATGTGATTGTTTCGCCTTCTGTCGTCAAAGACAGTTAGAAACTAACTCGGCCTGTTAGAAATAACAGCCAAATTTCTTTCAGTAAGGAAGGAGACATCGTGTAATGTTACAAGTGGAAGCTTCCAACCAACATATGGTACCTGTTTACCAAGGGACGGCCTAGCGAACTGTAGCCATCGGTTCTTGGTTTCTAATTAAAGGTTGTCTACGTTTGGTGCAAGCTTGACTGCGTGGTAAGAAGCTTGCTTTCCAAACACAAAGTCCCGGGTTCAGTCCCACTACGTGACACAAGTGTCTTTTACTATAGCCTTGGACCGACTTAAGCTTTGAGTGTGGATTTGGTAGAAGGAAACTGAAACAATCCCGTTGTATATATATATATATATATATACACACACACATGTAGGTGTGTGTCTTTGCGTCTGTGTTGTCCTCCATCACAGCTTCAGAACCGATGCTGGCATGTTTACGTCCCCATAACTCGCGGTTCGGCAAAAGAGACGGGGACAGAATAAGTATTAAGGCTTTAAAAAGTAAGTTCTGGAATTCGATTTGTTCGACTAAAACGCTTCAACGACGGTGCCCCAGCATGGTCGCAATCCAATGACTGAAACAAGTAAAAGGTACAGGGTAAAAGATTTGAACGGTGATGGGTATCCTCGATTGGTTTATGGGTCCCACACACGGAATGAAATCGCAACCAGACGGACGGTCCACCACCGCCAACAATGTCCCCCCCC
>NW_026300723.1:0-1210 GCF_001194135.2 Octopus bimaculoides
CAGGCGGAGGCGTGGCTGCATCGTAAGAAGCTTGCTTCCCACCGAGTTCAGTCCCACTGTGTGACACTTTGGGCAAATGTTTTCAGGTCGACCATAGACTTGTAAGTGGATTTGATACACGGAAACTGAAACAAGCCCGTCGTGTGTATATATATATATATCTATATATATACATACACACACACACAGGGTGGGCCAGAATTCATGGCTCACTTGTTAGTTATATTTATTAATATGTTTATAAGCACACAAATGTTGAAAGTTAATGGATGCACTGTTTAGTTAAATCCGTTTTCCATAATCAACTGGGCCTCCTTCTATTGCAACACAGGCTTGTAACCGTATTGAAACATTTTGACAAGCTTTACGACACATGTCTACCGGCATTGTTCCACATTCTTCGATAATAACTTGTTTAAGATGTTCAAGGCTGTTAATTTTCTGACGATAGACACGATCTTTTAGATAACCCCACAAAAATAGTCTGGTGGTGCTAAATCAGGTGAGCGAGCCGGTTACTCAACAGGCCCTCGCCCCCCGATGCAATGATCGGCGAAAATTTCGTTCAGCTAATCGGGGACAGCCAGTGAATAACGTGGGGGAGCATCACCCTGCTGCCACTATAATTCTTCAAAGTATTCTTG
This sequence comes from Octopus bimaculoides, assembly GCF_001194135.2. NCBI lineage: Eukaryota > Metazoa > Mollusca > Cephalopoda > Octopoda > Octopodidae > Octopus > Octopus bimaculoides. The sequence goes on from NW_026300723.1 coordinate 645, forward strand.
TTCCTTTAACTTAGGGAGAACTTGGTTTTGTAAAAGTTTCAGATATGTGACCCTATTTATGTCACTTAGATGAAGAATGGCCCCCACGAGTCGGTTGTAACTCATAATGCCCACACCATTATGTCAGGTCTCTTGTGTTCATACACAATCGTGTTTTGAGGATTTTCTTGTCCCCAGTACACACAGTTATGCCGAACAACACTCGCTGAAACATACAATTTTGACTCATCACTTCAGATAACATGCTCTTCCAATGTTGGACCATCATTCAACTTGTCCAGCCATTCTTCTGCCAACTGCAAGTGACGATCTGGATCATCTTCCATTAACCCATGAATCAAAGGTGAGATATAAGGATATAGTTTCATACCATGGAGCAAGCGTCTTAAGGAAGTCCTGGAAATGTTCAGAAGATCTGATAAACGTCTTGATGACTTGGATTTTTGTGGAGAATTGTCTAACTCAGTTCTCAAGCTTTCGCCATTGTCATTTGTTCGAATAGCTCTCGGTCATCCTGGTCTTTTTAGGTCCACAAATAACTTATTAATCATAGCAACAGTCTTTCT
>NW_026300724.1:0-198 GCF_001194135.2 Octopus bimaculoides
TATATATGTATATATATGTGTGTGTGTGTGTGTCCGTGAATTTGCGGGTTATTATAGCGAGAATATATGTAGACATACATGAACATATATGTATATTACCTGTACTATGTACATACATGCATGCATACATACATGCATACATACATACATACACACACACACACACACACACACATATATATATATATACATACATAC
>NW_026300724.1:208-415 GCF_001194135.2 Octopus bimaculoides
TATATATATATATACATACATACATACATACATACACACACACACACACACACACACACATATATATATATATACATACATACATACATATCTACATACCCCTATGTGTGCTTAGGGGTAGTGTGTTAGAATGATTAAGACACGTGTACTTGCATACAAGGTATGTACACAAGTGTGTTGGCGTGTGTATGTGTGTATATGTATATA
>NW_026300724.1:1579-2110 GCF_001194135.2 Octopus bimaculoides
TATATATATGTCCTGTTGTTTGCATTTGTATTTGTGTGCCGTTTCTCCGTTTTATTTCTGTACTTGTTTTCGTTAACCTCAACCGCTACCAACGATGCACTTTCTAACTCTACCAGTTTCGCTCATTGGGATGTGCTGGTTTAGCCGCTGACGAACCGACCATGTATTGCATTACATGTCCCCAATATCGCTCAAAAGTGAGTTGATATATGCATGTAGCATATATAACAAGAGACATGGTCATTTATTTTTTAAAAATCACTCATGAAAGGAAAAGTGTCGCTTAGATCAGTGCTACTCAAAGTGGTGATCCGTAGACTGGTGCCGGCCCGCGAGCCATCAGCTGCCGGTACGCGGCGAGTTTCCAGAAAGAAACTTTATTAAATGCTTATATAATATTGTATTATTTGTGTACAAAATAAATATAAGATAAAAAAAAAAATTGTCAACTTTTATTATATTCATTATATATATTTGTTTTCGGTATAAATTAATATTACTAAGAAATATTACCGGTCCCTGGCACATTGG
>NW_026300725.1:0-1109 GCF_001194135.2 Octopus bimaculoides
GTGTTTCGTTAAGAAAACAAGTGTTGCCCGTCAAACCAAAAAGATCCGGAGTGTTTACAGTTGACAAGATAACACGTGCTCGCGGAAAATAACGAAGGTAATGGCAGTTCTTTGGCAATTCTGAGACGGAATACGAGTGAATACCCGTGGTAATTGTTCAGTATGGTTGTATTAAAAAAAAGTTAATAAGAATTAAGGGGGAGATAAGTAGTAAAAATAAACAACTTTTTCATAACACTGGCATCCCGCCAGAGAGAGAACAAATGTGTTCTTTTCATCCGTAGAATTACGCCATAACCATACTGAAAAATTACTCTAGTCTTTCGTTACGGTTCATTTTTTTTTGAGAGAAGTCATATTTCTTTGCTCAAAATCATTTTAATTGTTGGGCACGAGATATGTCTCATGATATTTATGCACGTGTCTTCCGTCAGGAATCAAACTACAGTCGTGGATTAGTGTAACTTCTGTTGGGAAGTATGTGATGTTTGGCTCCAACAGAATCTCATAGAAATCGACGGTTTGGATGCTAATGGACAGCCATTTGTTGTAGAAATTAACGAGGTAAATTTTCAGATTAACATCCGCACGATCTTCACTAGGGTGTTAGGGTTAGGGTTTTAGGGTCAGGGTTAGGGTTAGTTTTAGGGTTAGGGTTTAGGATTACGGCTAGGGTTAGGTACGGAATTCCCTAACCCTAAAACCCTAACCCTGACCCTAACACCCTAGTGAAAATCGTACAGGTGTTAATCTGGAAATTTACCATTAACGAAAGGTTCTTTCATCGTAAGTATTACCGAAGTGAGTGACACCCTGGCCATTGAGTTTTCGGCAGCATAGAGAGAGTCTCTAAAAAGTGTTTTTTGGCGAAGAACCTGTAGTGAAACTACCTCTCTCACGGTTATATATTTACAAATGCGAGCGTAGCAGAAAATAACTCTTTCCCGCTTTGCTGTGTCTGACTTTTATTTTCGCGGCAATTGTCTCCAGTCCGTTCGCCCCAGGACGCAAACCGACCAACCGTAGCCACTAATAAGGTCACGCCAGTTCGTCGCGACCACAGATCCTCACAGATCTGGTCGTTGACCACACGCGTAACACAGCCAGCC
>NW_026300726.1:0-290 GCF_001194135.2 Octopus bimaculoides
CACACACACACATGCAGGTATAGACGGAGATATAGGAAAGTAAGGAGAACAAAGAGAAAGAAGTAGAAGAATAAAATGATGATGACGATGATGATGATGATGATGACGAGGAATAAAAAGAAGGAAAAGAAGACAAAGGACGTGGTGAAAGGAAGAGTAGAGAAGACAGAGAAGGGTGAAGGAGATGGAGAGAGGAAGGGGATGAAAGCAGGAAAGAAATCTCAGAAGGACGAAGATTTGAACAACAACAACAACAACAATAATAATGATAATAATAATGATAATAATAA
>NW_026300727.1:0-410 GCF_001194135.2 Octopus bimaculoides
GCACGTGTGTGTATGTGTATGTATATGTACATATGTGTATGAGTATGTGTGAGTATAAGCATGTATGAGTGTGTGTGTATTGTTAAATATGTGCGGGCACTATTAACTAGTTTCTTTGTATCACACACATACACATAACTATACAAGATGTTGAAATACACACACACACCTACATACATGCACACACACACACACACGTGTGTGAACACACACACACACTAATATCACCGTCTGGTCGAGCTTGCTCAGATACATACATACACGCATACATAAATACATACGTTTGCATACATACATAAATACATCTACACACATACATACACAGATGTAAGCATGTGCATACACACACAAACACACAACCATGTGCATACACACACACATGTAAACATAAACATTTGCCCTCATGTCTA
>NW_026300728.1:0-562 GCF_001194135.2 Octopus bimaculoides
GTGCCAAAGTGTAGAATGCTCAAATATGCGCAAGAGATGAATAATTTTCGAAGCAAAACAACGCAAGAGCTAGCTAAGTGGCCACCAAAAGATAAACAACTAGAAAGTTCTCTCATGTGATAATGTTCTAAGATTCGGTTTACCATATTTATTGATTACACGCTCAAAGTGTACACAAAAATGTCGAATGGTTTATTGGAAGAGCCAGAATGACTCATGGTGGAATAAGGGGCCTTTTTCACCAAAACTAAATAAATTATAAAGTTATAAACTACAGATCCATAACGTCCTTGCCTATGTTATACAATTCTTAAACTGCAAAGGTATCTAAGAGGATGTATGGTTACATGAAGAAATAATACCCAGAACAACTGAAGGAATTTTGAAAATGCAACAAATGGTTGGAAAGATCACTAACTGATTCTCAGATTGCCGTAACTGTAGGTAATCTGAGCGTTATAGATGATAATCTTCACTTCCGTTGGTCTAGCAATCATTAGCCACAAGTACAATAGCCACAACAATAAAATCCATGCGAGGAATTGATATGAAATTCTATTTT
>NW_026300729.1:0-393 GCF_001194135.2 Octopus bimaculoides
TATATATATATATATATATATATAACAAGGATGGAAATCAGATATAACTAATTAGTTGTCTATGGTGGGCACGCGCTGAAGCAATAAATTAATATATATATATATATATATATATAAAAGAAATTTATTTGAAAATAACGTCCACACCTTAAAACAAGCAAAAATTTCTGGTCTTGTCTCAAGCAGGAAACACCAATTCAGGAGAGAGAAAGAAAAAAAGAAAAAGAATGACTAAGACCAGAACAGAAAACACGAAGGAGAAAAGGCAAGATTTAAGAAAGAAGAAGAGGACAAGGACTTCTGCAAGGTTTTATCAATGGAGAAAAAACATGTATGAATAATGATATAGGCGTACGAGTGGCTGTGTGGTAAGTAGCTTGCTTACCAACCACA
>NW_026300730.1:0-490 GCF_001194135.2 Octopus bimaculoides
ATAATAATAATAATAATTATAATAATAATAATAAATAATAATAATACTGCAACTACGACAACTACTACTGGTAGTATTTTCTTTAAATAAATTCCTTCGCTCTTATTGTTATTTTCTATTTCCACCGAGAAGCTTCTACCGCCATCTATAGCTATTAATCATGTATATATACGCAAAACAACTTCCTTCTGTCCACTTAAAAACTAAGCAATACATGAACAAACAAATCGTTAAAGTCCTTCAGCGAGCAAGCATTACGGAAGCAACCTCTTCTCTGACGTCTAGTAACTGGCCACTTCTTGACCAGTCGGTTTATACAGCTTAGGTTTCAGAACCTGCCACCAAACGGTATTATTGAAGAGTTTTCGGAAGTCACTGAAATTTTGTTGTTCTTGAATTGTTTCTTTTTATTCTTTCTTATTTCATTCATCCATTTTCATTATATATATATATACATATATATATATATACATATATATATGTGTGTGTG
>NW_026300731.1:0-603 GCF_001194135.2 Octopus bimaculoides
TATACATACACATATATATACATATATACATATACACATATATATATATTTATACATATATATACATATACACATATACATATATATCTATATATACATAGATATGTATATACATATCTATACATATATGCATGTATCAATGTATGTATTTATATATATGTGGGGGTGGGGGTGAGTGCGTGCGCGAGCATTTGTATGAATGTATTAAAATCTAGTGTACACACCCCGTTAGATTTGCCTGAGACTAAATAAAGGATCAGACGAAAACAAGTAACTTTTCATATATGAAGAAAAATTCAAATACACACACACATGCACACACTCAAACATATATGTATGAACTATAAAAATAACTATAAACAATATTTGTGTATATGAACAGATAAATATATATATATATATATATATACATATATATATATATACATACTTTATATATATATACATATATATACATATATAAGAATATAAGTACATACGTATATATTTTTACTAAATATTGGGAGCCTGTTGCATTATAACAATAAAAGCAAAATTTCTTTCCTGAGAGACCTGGCTGCATGCAATCAAGCCCTATGCATAGCACTCGTGGAAACTCACCTC
>NW_026300732.1:0-277 GCF_001194135.2 Octopus bimaculoides
AAAGAAAGAAAGAAAGAAAGAAAGAAAAAAAGGGTAGCCTGGAGAAAAACAAAGGAGATACAACTGAGGCTTATTCATAATTTAATGGAAGACATTCATCAAGTAGGTTTTATAATCTTTTCCTAAGCTAACTTGACTGAAATAAGATAGCTTTTATTGTATAATTTGTTATCAGAGCACTCAATACAAGAAATACACTGATTTACTTTCAAAGTAACTTATAATGGAAATTCTGTTGTGTCTGGGGAGAGTCATTCTCTTTTGGTGCCTTATAATT
>NW_026300733.1:0-510 GCF_001194135.2 Octopus bimaculoides
TATATATATATATATATATATATATATATATGGTCTTTATGTATGTATATCACCATAATGTAATTACTACTTAACACTTATTCCAATAACTTGCTTAACAAATAATTTCCAGACGAACAGGAAAAGCTTGAGTTTTCAGAAAAAGAAGTCAACCAGCTAACATGCACATTACAAAAATAATTTGTTAGTGGAATAATAAAAATATGCAGGACTTACCTCAAGTTCAATATGTGATATACATTTTGTCATCTACATTCTAAAGATGGAGCTTTGTATATTTTTTAGAAAACAGTTGCTTCTAGGAAGAATTTAAAAATTAAAACTAAGAGAGGGCATGCTACAGATTTTATACACATTTGCGTACATACATATACGCATACACACACGTACATGTATGTATATATGAACAGGCATACATATTTGGTGTTGACACTATGATGATTTCTAATAGAGCAGCTGATGATAGTTTTATTAAAAGATGGCTACGTATTTCTTTGAATGTACCCTTTT
>NW_026300734.1:0-255 GCF_001194135.2 Octopus bimaculoides
TATATATATAGCAGACTAGATTGGAATATACTATAATTTTTATAGACGGCTCCCTCCAAACACAATAAAAAGCTACCTGATCAGGAAACAAGGGCACCACTACGTGATCTCTCGTCCAGTTAAAAATAGCAATCAAATACACACACAAACGCACAAACACACACATACTCACACACACATATACGTGTGTCCGTGTAGATAGATTGAGAGAAAGATAGATAGATAAATAGATAGATAGATAGATAGATAGATAGA
>NW_026300735.1:0-243 GCF_001194135.2 Octopus bimaculoides
GAAAGCAAGCTTCTTAAGTATACAGCCAAGCCTGCAAACACACACACACACACATTGATATAAAGCCGAAAGAAACAAAATAACCATAACCAAAATAAATGACATGGAACTGCACCTGATTTCTCTTCACTTCCTTTGGTATCTTTATGATTTTCTTCACTTTTCAGAGCCTGTGGAAAAGAGATAACAAAAGCACTAATGAGTTCCTTCAATCTCCATTAGCACAACATCTATATCAATTGT
>NW_026300736.1:0-382 GCF_001194135.2 Octopus bimaculoides
ATTTAACGAATGTAATTTCTTTTGAATTAATGTTTTCGTATTATGGAACACATTTCAGACTACACCCACTTCAGTATTAATAACGACAGAAGTATCATGTCCAGTTAGAGCATTGAGTTACCCTATTACAGATACATTACTGACAATATCAATACAGTCTCATCGAAATAATTCACCTTTGAAGTTTGATTTTGGTATTTAACAATACAACATCAATGTGAATAGGAGAATGTTCGAGTCGATTAAATTGATCAGCGAATTCATAAGTCATCCTTTTAAATTCCAATAACATGAAAGGTTCAGTCTGCTTAGTTTTGAATCCATATGCGAATAGAAGAAATAGATAATTTACTTGCTATATTAGCCAGCATCAGCAAATAAT
>NW_026300736.1:1409-1997 GCF_001194135.2 Octopus bimaculoides
ATATATATATATATATATATATATATATATAAATATATATATATATATACATACATACATATATATATATATATATATATACGAAGGCGCTTGGATAACATCGGTGGCGTGGAGGGTGGAGGCTGGTATGCATGAGCGGCTGCTGGTCTTCCATAAACAACCTTTCCCGGACTCATGCCTCGGAGGGTAACTTTCTAGTTGTAATTCCATGGTCATTCATGACCGAAGGGGGTCTCCGACATATATACACACACACGCGCTCGTACACTCACACGAGCGCACGAACACACACACATAAACCCACACACATACGCACACACAGATGTAATGTTAACTTTGGTTGTGATTGGTCAGAAATTTACCATTGGTTTCACGTCTTTTGTTGCTATTAATAATACTAGCGATAAACCAGACGGTCCTTACTAATGGAGATAGAAGTGTGAAAAAAGATCCTTAAACGAAATTCTTCGAGGGCAAAACCCTTCTTGGTGAGGTGGAGTTATTTCTCATTGACCAGTTCTAGTTGTGTCCGGACGGGTAAGTTTATGTACGATTTCCGTTCACTACTCAGCAGGCAGGACATTCCAT
>NW_026300737.1:0-630 GCF_001194135.2 Octopus bimaculoides
AACCGCTAAGTTACGGGGAAGTAAACACACCAACATCGGTTGTCAAGCGACAGTGGGGGAACAAACACAGACACACACATACATACATACATACATACATACATACATACATACATACATACATACACACACACACATATGTATACGACGGGCTTTCGGCTTCCTTCTACCAAATTAACTCACAAGGTTTTGGTCGGCAAGAGGCTATATTAGGTGCCACGCAATGGGACTGAGCCGGAAGTATGTGGTTGGGAAGCAAGCCTTTTACCACGCAGCCACTCCTGCGCCTGTATATATATATATATATATATATGAGAAGACTAACAGACGAGGGCCTGATAAGCCGAAACTTTGCAGTCACTGTCATCCCTTCCCTGGTAAAAACTTTATACATATGTACTCTACCAAAAGGTTTTTGAGTTACTCTGCAGTTCAGTGTTAGCTTGCACTTCAATAAATCGTCTCGCTTTCCAGCGTCTCGTCAGACCCGAAGAGCCGGTGGCCTATAACCTCTCTTCAAAGTGAAGATAGAAAAGACTTCGTAGTTAGTTATTGAACACAGACAATGGAGAACTAGCCACGAGGTCTTTTCTTCCTCCACTTTGAAGAGAGGTTATAGGCCACCAGCCA
>NW_026300738.1:0-411 GCF_001194135.2 Octopus bimaculoides
GGAACAAGTCTGACAGTAATGGTGCATATATATTTCACACAGTAAATTTGTATAATTATGTGAGAGACAGAATTTAAAGAAAAGTTAAAATTGCAAGGGAAACAACATAAAATATAAATTGAAAGAAAAACACAAATGATTTACAGTAAATACTAATCAATATTCTTCATTTATCTGCAAAGATTCTTATGGTTTCAATGGATCAGTTTTGGAAATTCTAATAAAAAATATTGCTTTTAAATTTTGGCACACAGACAGCAACTTCAAGGGATGGGGCAATTCCAATACTCAACTGTTACTTAATTTATCAACCCCAAAAAGTATGGGAGACAAAGTCTACCTCACCAGAATTTGAACTCAGAACATAAAGACAGATAAACTGCCACTAAGCATTTTGCTTGGCATGCTTAT
>NW_026300739.1:0-245 GCF_001194135.2 Octopus bimaculoides
CATTAATCTAAGTAAAATGTGTTATTCGACCTTGAAATTATTACTTAAAAACCTCTGAAGATAAGCCAAAAGATGAACTTACGTATGTTAATAATCATTCTTGGAACCTACATTTTGTTTAAAAACTAAATTTGTAGTAGTAGTAAGAGAAACTCTAGCTTTATCTCTTTTAAGGAAATTTTTAATAGGTACTCTCCTTGTTACAGTAGGTGATAGAATCTTCAACATAAGAAATTTAATACACC
>NW_026300740.1:0-309 GCF_001194135.2 Octopus bimaculoides
ATATCAAATCTTATAATATATCTAAATAAATATTATAGAAATTATATTAAATATAATCATTTAGTGTAAAATATGCCCCTGTCAATACTTCTATAATAAAACATATTTTATGTCAGGTGTGAGCTAGTCTAGAATAAAGATTAATTAGTAAATACAACTACTTACTTTAGAAACTTAGTGAATAAAACAAGTAAAAAAGGTAGATTACTTTACGACATAAAGTTTAATCCTGCAAGTTCAAGAGCAAATAGCAGCTCCCACTGTCAGATGCTAAGTATTATGGGAATTGGGTATAACATAAAAGAATAA
>NW_026300741.1:0-559 GCF_001194135.2 Octopus bimaculoides
TGAATGCAAAGTTAGAGAACACTTACCTTTGATAACTTTGGGAGCCAAGATAAACCAGAATGCGTAATATTTTATAATTTGCTCTAGCTATCGGTGCACACCTGTCACTGTTGAACCAGAGAAATCATCATCATCATCATCATCATCATCATCATCATCATTATAATTATTAAGGCTCCGAGCTGGCAGAATCGTTAAGAACGTCGGGCGAAATGTTTAGCAGCATTTTGTCTGCCGCTATACGTTCTGAGATCAAATTCGGCCAAGGTCGACTTTTGGCTTTCATCCTTTCGGGGTCGATAAAATAAGTACCAGTTAAACATTTGGGTCCAATCGATTCATCCACATTTCTTCCAAGCTGCCATTGTGGCAAAAAATTGAAATAATAATTATTATTATTATTGTTATTATTATTAAGGTGGCGAGCTGGTAGAATAGTTAGCACGCTGGGTGAAATGCTGGGAGGTATTTTGCCCATCACTGCGTTCTGAGTTCAAATTCTGCTGAGATCGACTTTGCCTTTCATCTTTTCGGGGTTGATTAAATAAGTACCAGTTAC
>NW_026300742.1:0-223 GCF_001194135.2 Octopus bimaculoides
TTTTATTTATATTCTTATAAAATTAATGTGGGATATAGAATATAGAATATGGAACATCTATATTTTAAAGTCTGTGTGCGTCTTTGTGTGTGTCTGTGTTTATGCGCATGTGTGTGAGTGTACATATGTATGCATGTGCGTGTTTGTATATGTGTATTATATGTGCACATATGTAAACAGATATTTCTAATTCTGTGTGTGCGTGTCATTTGTGTGTGTGTGT
>NW_026300743.1:0-153 GCF_001194135.2 Octopus bimaculoides
TATATATATATATATATACATACATATGCACATATATACATACACATATATATCTATATATACATACATATATATATATACAAATATAGATATATATACATATATATATGCACTGACATATAGATATATATACATATATACACACACACACAT
>NW_026300743.1:306-424 GCF_001194135.2 Octopus bimaculoides
CATACTAATATATACTTTTGTTATTTACACCACCTGCCTCGTCTGTTGTTGTTATTTGTATATTCTCCCATATATACACATATATATATATATACATATATATATATACACATATATA
>NW_026300743.1:434-593 GCF_001194135.2 Octopus bimaculoides
TATATACACATATATATATATATACATATATATATATACACATATATACAAATATATACACATACATATATATACATATATATATACACATATATACAAATATATACACATACATATATATATACACATATATATATACACATATATACATATATACAC
>NW_026300743.1:773-878 GCF_001194135.2 Octopus bimaculoides
TATATATATATACACAAACACATATATAAATGTGTATATATATATACATATACATATATATACATATATATATATATACACAGATATATACATATATATATATAT
>NW_026300743.1:1059-1378 GCF_001194135.2 Octopus bimaculoides
CACACACACACACATATATATATATACACAAATGTATATATATATACAAATGCATATATGTATATACACACACGTATAGATTCATATGTATATATATAGATACACATACATACATACATAAATATATATATACATACATATACGTATGTATACACGGCAAAATATATATATGTACACACATATATATAGATATATACACACATATAAATATATACACATATATATAAATATATATACACATATATATACATACATATATATATACATAAATACATATACATATATATATATATATACAGATATATATATATATATATAC
>NW_026300744.1:0-317 GCF_001194135.2 Octopus bimaculoides
TTATGCCCTTTTTATTTAGGAAACTAATTTAAGATCTACGAATTACCGAACATTTGAAAATAGTTTTCTACAATGTCCACATAGACAAGAAAGCAAGTTAAAAATATATTTGAATACGTACACAATAGCCGACAAATTATTTTAACGTGGAAATATTTAAGGATATCAGAGTTATGAAAAAGTAGTTGTATACTGCCAACTTAACGTGACATTCCCAATAAGGGAATATACTACTGCTGTTTAGCCCTAGAAAGCCAGACCGCTTCTTATTAGGCCTTGACACACTTTCTGTGCCCTTATCCTTACGAAGGGGAGAC
>NW_026300745.1:0-507 GCF_001194135.2 Octopus bimaculoides
AAATTCCGCCGAGGTCGACTTTGCCTTTCGTCCTTTTGGGGTCGATTAAACAAGTACCAGTTACACACTGGGGGGGTCGATATAATCGACTTAATCCGTTTGTCTGTTCTTGTTTGTCTCCTCTATGTGTAGCCCCTTGTCAGGCAGTAAAGAATGCTTAGCGGCATTTCATCTGTCTATACATTCTGAGTTCAAATTCCACCAAGGTTGACTTCGCCTTTCATCTTTTAGAGTCGATAAATTAAGCACCAGTTGTGTACAGGGGTCGATCTTATCGACTGCCCCCCCCACTCCCCCCAAATTTTGGGCCTTTTGCCTAGAGTAGAAAAGAACATTATATTGCAAGGCAGCGAGCTGGCAGAATCGTTAGCACGCTGGGCGAAATGCTTAGCGGTATTTCGTCTGTCTTTATGTCCTGAGTTCAAATTCTGCTGAGGTTGACTGTGCCTTTCATCCTTTCGGGGTCGATAAATTAAGTACTAGTTGCGTACTGAGATCGATGTAATC
>NW_026300745.1:5508-6198 GCF_001194135.2 Octopus bimaculoides
TGAAAAATATGACAAATGTAATTAATAGTAACGAAGATGAAATGATTAAACAAAAGACAATTCTTCGTTATCAAATTATGTTTTTTTAGAGAGGAAATATTAATACTAGTTTTTTTTTTTTTTTCTGTTAACCATTCTGATGTCAATCTGTCCAAGGCCAAACTCGATCGCATGGTACGAAATTACTGTTTTAACGAGATCTAAATTAAAATGGTCTATCAAGATTTCAAGTTGGTTTATGTACCAAACACCAAGCTTAAATGATAACGGCAAAGTTATTTTACTAAAACTCTCCTTCGTTAATTTTAAAATTAATTGAATTACAAGCAGTTTATTTCAACAGAAATATTGTAACAAAAGGGGTTTGTGTCTGTATGTAATGTTGTTGTTGTTGGCACTCCGTCGCTTACGACGTCGAGGGTTCCAGTTGATCCGATCAACGGAACAGCCTACTCGTGAAATTAACGTGTAAGTGGCTGAGCACTCCACAGACACGTCTACCCTTAACGTAGTTCTCGGGGGGGATATTCAGCGTGACACAGAGTGTGACAAGGCTGACCCCTTTGAATTACAGGCACAACAGAAAACAGGAAGTAAGAGTCAGAGAAAGCTGTGGTGAAAGAGTACAGCAGGGTTCCACCACCATCCCCTACCGGAGCCTCGTGGAGCTTTAGGTGTTTTCGCTCAATA
>NW_026300745.1:7440-9175 GCF_001194135.2 Octopus bimaculoides
TCTTTAACTTTCTAAAAGACATCTCAACGCTTCTAAAAGCAAACTTCGTTTGTTTATTTATATTTGTCGTAATTTGAATTTAACATATGAGAGCGTCTCATAAAGCGAGATTTATATATCTTAATTTGCAGAGGAATTTGTAGTGGGTAGTTTAGCTTAATCGGTCAAAGCATCGTGACATGTAATCATGGGGATGTGAGTTCGAGTCCACAGCTAGCCACCTACACTTTTCTCTGCAAAATAGGGGTAGTTTATCTTGTTCAGGCTATATTATTAGCATTATTCTGCGATTGAGAATTTAAAATCACTTCTTTAACTTTCTAAAAAAGACATCTCAACGCTTCTAAAAGCAAACTTCGTTCGTTTATTTACGTTTGTCGTAATTTGAATTTACTAATTTAATGAGCTATCGATGTGTCTTGCTCAGAAATTATTAGTAATTAATCTTTCAAATGCCACACATTAAATATGTTAGCCCAAACAATTGTGTCTGTGTGACTAATTACATCTATGCTTTTCTAGTCAAATTTTATAATACTTCATGTGTATGTGTGTGAGTGCATGTGTCTGATCTATCATCTACCAAGATAAATCGGAGCATTGTAGGGGACACCCCCAAATGGCAAGTAGCACTCTAAAATAAAAAGGGGAAAAACAAAAAAAAACTTACCAGATCCTGAGGAATTCACGAAACTGTCCCCTTTTTTCTCTGCTTGTTCATCATCCTCTTGGACATCAATCAAGTCTTGAGCCTGGTTCCCTCGAGAGGGCTCGCTCAGTTCTCCCCCGCTAAAGTCGTCGTCGACGCCGGCGCTGTCCAGGGATGATTTCGTAACAATAATGCCTTGCTCTATACTTCCTTCATGCGTTAGCTTCGAAATGTCGGTGCCTTCTGAATCTCCGGCAGAATCCAGCTTGGAACGGTCGGCCAGAGAGCCGGGCCGTGCGATGGAATCCCCAAGGCCATCGTCTGGGCTGCTGTCCGGAACAACACTGCTCTGGCTCTCGGGACGGCCTCCAACGCTATGGACGTCCGTCTGGGTGTCTTGATCGGATTTCGGTGCCGCAATGGCATAATTGTAGATCTCCCGACTGTTGTTGTTGCTGCCGCTCCATTTCGGATCAGCGGTGGGAGTCGTTCCGGCGGTGGAACTTTCTTCAGGAAGCGTTTCCGGATGGGACGAGTCTTCTGAGTCAAAACTCGTGGAGATGAAGACGTCATTGCTGAGATTTGAATCCTTACGTACCAACGGTATGTGTCCGTTACTCTCCGATGATAACTTAGCTAAGTTAGCAGCCATAATCTCTTTGTCTCTCTGCCTGACGATGGCTTCGACAGCCAGCCATTCCGACATCGTCTGCTCGTATGCGGTGTGGACAACGATATCGGCAGCTTCCCTCTCTTTCTCCGTACTGTCGAAGCCATAATGGCCAAGTAAGTATGGCCAAACCTGAAATAAAATGAAAAATAGTAGTAGTAGTAGTAGTAGTAGTAGTGGTGGTAGTAGTAGTAGTAGTAGCAACAGCAGTATCAATAGTAGTAGCATCAGCAGTAGTAGCAGTAGTAGTGGTGGTAGTAGTAGTAGTAGCAGCAGCTGCAGCAGTAGTAGCAGTAGTAGTGGTGGTAGTAGTAGTAGTAGTAGTAGCAGTAGTAGTAGTGGTGGCAGTAGTAGTAGCAGCAGCTGCAGCAGTAGTAGCTGTATGAGTGGTGGTAGTAGTAGTAGTAGTAGTAGTA
>NW_026300746.1:0-362 GCF_001194135.2 Octopus bimaculoides
CATATATATGTTGTTGTTGTTGTTGGCACTCCGTCGCTTACGACGTCGAGTCTAAAAAGAAAAACAATTCTTATCATAAATGGCACATTAGGTATGATAAAAAATATTCAGACAAATGCATAACAAAAACACCAGGTTTATATATAATAAGTATATATAACACACAGGAAATTGCACAACTAGGCACCACATCCTACGTAAAACACTTTCAATACAGTAACAATAAGAGCATCACAACAAACCACAGCACATAACAAGGCACACAGTGCTGCGCTCGGTAGTGCATTTCAAGTATGTGATAAGAATAAGACTACTTACTAATAATAATAATAATAATAATAATAATAATAATAATAATAATA
>NW_026300747.1:0-552 GCF_001194135.2 Octopus bimaculoides
CACACACACATATATATATACATATATATATACATATATATACATACATATACATATGATGGCCATCTACTCGTGACCGAGGAAGACCATTGCCGACCTTCAGGAACATTGTGCGTTCTAGGACTAACTTATATTTTGCATTTGCGGCTTTGTTGGTGGCTAATGAGCCCTGCTCTTGACAAGCATACACGACTGCAAACATTGCAGACCAAGCTTTCCCCATTCACTATATGAGCCGTGCGCTTTCATGCAGGTCGCTTAAGTTCTTCATGCTGGATATGTGCCCTCTCAAAAGTGTCAATCTCCTCCTTAACCTGCTTCCTCCATCTGTGGCGATGACAGGCATTGTTCTCCCAGTCAGTGTCCTGCATATCACAGGCCTTTAATGAGGACTTGACACAGTCCTTAAAGTGCAGCCTTGGTTTCTGCCGGAGTCTCCTTCCATTCACAAGTTCTCCATATAGCATCTGCTTAGGAATCCTACTATCCTTCATTCTATTATGGTGTCCAGTCCAACGTAACCGGTGCTTGTGCACCATCACCTCAATACTC
>NW_026300749.1:0-366 GCF_001194135.2 Octopus bimaculoides
ATAATAATAATAATAATAATAATAATAATAATAATAATAACAAGAACACCGAAATACTAATACTAATGCTGATACTAATACAACTATTGCTGCTGCTGCTGATGATGATGGTGATGATGGTGATGATGATGATAACGCCAGCTACAACGCCAACAACGAGATTGACAATAGTCAAGCAAAAATGGAGGGGAAAAAATAGACCAACACTCTGAACAATACGTTTAATTTAATCCATACTTCAATATGTCTTCCCGATACTTAAATTTCCACAAATATCGTAATTACTCTACTGGTAAGGTACATTACTCTTCTTCAATATGTATTCAGGCGCATAACGTTACTTTCTTTCTTTCTTTCTTTCTGTAT
>NW_026300750.1:0-368 GCF_001194135.2 Octopus bimaculoides
TATATAAAACTTTGTTATATATATATTTATACATAAACATATTTTCATACATATGTATATATATGTATAAGCATATTTCTATTTGTGTGTATATAGATATATATATGTATATATATCTATATCTATATAATTATCTATCATTATGTATACAATTATGTATATATGTGTTTGTGTGTTTGTGTGTGTGTGTGTGTGTGTGTGTGCGTGTGTGTGTGTGTAGGCACGCATAACCATCAAATATAGCTATGTATAACAAATATATATATTCTACATACACACACACACTGCATGTATGTATGGAGATACATACATGCATACATATATATATTTATGTATGTATATATATGTATGTATATATATATATGTAT
>NW_026300751.1:0-230 GCF_001194135.2 Octopus bimaculoides
ATGTATGTATGTATTTATGTATGTATGTATGCATGTATGCATGTATGTATACACAGTCACACACAGTGACACACATACACACGTATATATGTATATATGCATACAGAATTATATAATTTTATAAATACGTATATACATTTTCAAGTAAAAAGCAAAAGTAAATTATTTACATGTATATATATAATAAATATATATATATATACATATATATATATATATATATATATATA
>NW_026300751.1:1749-2020 GCF_001194135.2 Octopus bimaculoides
ATATATATATATATATATATATATATATATATATATATATATATAGGTATATATACACACACATTATAGAACTATATATAGAGAGAAGCGCACACTTATGTGTATATATGAGCACAGAAATACTCACATACGAATATATACATGCACAAACACACACGCATGCACATACACACATGTACATACAAACGCACATAATACATACACACACCATACACAGGTACACACACACACACACACGCACTGACACACGCCCACACGCGCGCGCAGTCAT
>NW_026300752.1:0-594 GCF_001194135.2 Octopus bimaculoides
ATATAGCCACGTGTATGTACATGAGAAAGTTACATTTACATAGATACACACACACACGCACGCACGCGCGCACACAGATGCATCGAGCCGTGTGTATGTCTATGCGAATGTGTGTGTGATGTGTATGTAAAGATTATGGCGTGTCATACAGAAGACAAGTGTTAGCTTTATTAAATCTTTTGGGTGGCTTATACCCCGGTTCCTTTCATAATAGGACCGAAACTTGAAGGAATAGGGAACAACAAAACAATAAAAATAAATGTATTACAGGGCACAAAATTCCTTGCCGACCGGAAATTTCCAAGTGACGTGTTGCGAATGTCAAGTGTCTGACTGCATGTATGTATATATTTATATATGTGTATATTTATGTATACATATACAACGTTGTTAATTTCTGGAGATAAGAAAAAAACAGTCTGTTGTGCAAACGAAATACACTGATGGTGTTATATACACACGTAACTTTCAAATAAACATACATGACAAACACACAAACACGCAGTGAAACTAGAAAAGTTTTACGCTCGTGTATTTAGACACACGTGTGTATAAATGTATGTCTGTGTGTGTATATATATATAAATATATATA
>NW_026300754.1:0-571 GCF_001194135.2 Octopus bimaculoides
AATAAAGTTGGTTAGCAAGCAACTTAGACAGCTCTGTTACTATAAACTATAATGATGGTGGAGGATCATGGTGGTGGGGAGGTGATGGTGGCAGAGGTGGTGATGAATGGATAGTGGAAAGTGTCGCTTTTGTTCATTGAACTAAAGTTTTTTATTGCCCATCACTTAATGCATGTGTATAAGTGCGATTATTTATCGTCTGCTTGCTTGAAAACTGATATTTGTTTGTAAGATATGGATAACGGACAACGTATGCTAACAAGAGAAAGAATGAGGCGGTATAGGCAACGACGTAAAGAGAAGCAGAAAGTTAAATCACTAAAGCAGGCATAGGAACAGCAATGTAGAAGAATATGAATCGAAGAGAATACAGTGTGTGTTTACAACAGATAAGAGAATGTGTTCAAGATAGAATAAAAAATTTAAATGAGAGAGAACGTAAAAAATTACCTGTAAACATATGGTTGAAAGTTACATTGGTGACATGAATATTCTCTGCAATTATTGTGAAGCTCTTAGATCTATAAATGAGCCTCTGAACTGCTGCCAGAATGAGAAAGTTATGCAGCCT
>NW_026300755.1:0-265 GCF_001194135.2 Octopus bimaculoides
TGAAAGAAGCCCGTCGTATATATGTATATATATATATATGTATGCATGTGCGTGTGTATGTTTGTGTGCCTGCGTTTGTTCTCCCAACATCGCTTGACAACCGATGCTGGTGTGTTTAAATCCCTGTGACTTAGCGGTTCAGCAAAAAAGACCGATAGAATAAGTACTAGGCTTACAAAGAATAAGTCCTGTGGTCGATTTGACTTGAATCGTTGGTTGCACATACATACATACATACATACATACATACATACATACATACATA
>NW_026300756.1:0-630 GCF_001194135.2 Octopus bimaculoides
TATATATATATATATATATATCGTCAGTAGTTCATATGTCTCGCTCTACAACACTAGAGCAGTAATATATATTTAGGTCTATCGTTAAGGCCGGTCAGAGAGTGGCCATTGCTTTGGCACCTAAAAAACACTTATCTGTGTAGGCGACTCGCCAAATTCAAATGGCTGGAGGCACATAACCTCTTTATAACTGGATGAAGAAGAACGTAATATATATGTCTGTCTTTTTGTTTCTATGTATGTATTACAAAAGCTTGTCAGTGACTTACAAGTTAGTTTGCTCAACTTCATCAGACTAACGAAAGCGAGTAAACTGAAACTTCGAAGTTATTATTAAGCTTTTCCTTCTAAAAAATGTACATTACTAAACAGAATTAACATTCTAGTGTAATGTTTAATTGTTTTTTTAAAATATATTTAACTTGATTTAAAAGCAAAGTTTTGTATATATATATAGGCTTCAAATGGAGAATACTTTGAAGGTGATTAAAATGTAATAATGTAAAATTAAGTGAATAAAATAATATTGCAAAAATTCCGCTTTCCGTTGGTCACCCCCTCGTATATGTTATATATATAAAAGGAATAATTTAAATTGAGGAAAGAAGTCAAATTGATGGTCAGTATATA
>NW_026300757.1:0-259 GCF_001194135.2 Octopus bimaculoides
TTCTGCAGAACAGGGTTGAGTGTGAAAATCAACTTTAAAGTGTAAATATAAATGTTTCTGAATACACACTCATACATACATACCTACAAATACACACATACATACAAATAAACACATACATACAATACCTGTCAGTCTCTTCCAAATACGATCGACAGTCAAATATTTATTCCCTACAAACTGAATGTTTTGAATATCTTTCTTAAAATGCATTTACTTACTACCATATATATAGAGAGACACAGAATACACACATACA
>NW_026300758.1:0-479 GCF_001194135.2 Octopus bimaculoides
TATACTTGACGACGTGGCGTGTTAGTTTTCGTTGTCAAGAGTTGTGAATTGTCTTGAAAAGATCATTAGAGCATCAAATAAAATGCTGACCAGTATTTCATAACAGCACTTTGTTTTGTATTGAATTCCCACCGAGGTCAAATTTACCCTAGAACCCCACCCCCGGATGGATAAAATATAGAAGCAGTCGATAGCATTGATTTATCCTCTTCCTTCAACCTAGCTAGCTTCGTGTAAAAATAAAAAAGAAAGTATTAATATGATTATTGCTATCACATGTGAATTGTGAGAAACGTTATATCTTGCGACAAAATGTTTAGCATATTTTCGATCAGAGCTCAAATCCTGCCTGGATGATTACCTGAAAAAAATCAATTGGTATTTGAGCAGTGAAAAATATGGTACCGATTTCGATGGCACTCCGTCGCGGAGGGTTCCAGCCGATCCGATCAACGGAACAGCCTGCTCGTGAAATTAAC
>NW_026300760.1:0-986 GCF_001194135.2 Octopus bimaculoides
TTGTTTTGTTTTTATATTTTGTTTTGTTTTGCATTTGTTGCTTTTGGTGTTGGTTTTAATCGGATTAATATAATAAAAACATGAACAATTATTGAAATGGAGGGAGACAAGTTGAAACCAGAGTCAAAGAGCAGACACAACAATTCAAATTGATTTTACCAAATTACATTTATAATTCATTCTTCCTTTTCACTGTACTAACCTAATTACATAGGGACGGAATACGACGATGATGATGATGAAGATGGTAATGGTGCTGCTGCTGATGTCGATGGTGGTGGTGATGATGATGATGATGATGACGATAATGATGATGATGATGGTCATGATGGTTATAGTGATGTTAATTCTTTTCGACTCCAGGCACAAGGCCTGAAATTTTGGGGGGAGGGACCACTTGATTAGGTCGACTCCAGTATGCAACTGGTACTTAATTCATCGACCCCGAAAGGATGAAAGGCAAAGTCGACCTCGGCGGAATTTGAACTCAGAACGCCAAGACAGACGAAATACCACTAAGCATTTCGCCCGGCGTGCCAACGCTTCTGCCAGCTCGCTGCCTAATGGTGATGCTAATTATAATGATAATGTTGATGGTGGTGGTGATGGCGGCGATTATTTTCTGGCGTCGGAATGAACAAAAGGATTGTGTGGCGTTCATTGTTTACCGAAGGATATCAACTGTTTTGGTGAAGTCCATAACAAAACGGGGCATCGAACAAAATGTTGCCAGACGCGGTTCAACGACGTTCACTTTAGGAAGTACGGTGAGTGAATTTGGCAGACGGAAACTGAGTGGAAGCCCGTCGTGTATATACATACAAACATACATACATACATACATGTGTGCGTGTGTGTATCTTTGTATCGACCGCGACTGTTAAACAACCGGTGTTCGTTTGTTTACGTCGCCGTAACGCAGTAGTTCGGCAAATGATGCCGATAGAATAAATAGCAGGCTTCATATATATATATATATATATATA
>NW_026300760.1:1424-2588 GCF_001194135.2 Octopus bimaculoides
AAAGTTTATTGTTAATTATTAATAATAATGATTATTGGAAAGATCGCTACTTTGTAAAAATCGTTTTAAAGGTAATGAGATATAAACAAAGATTATTGTTGTTGATGTTGTTGTTGTTATTATTATTATTATTATTATTATTATTATTATTATTATTATTATTATTATTATTATTGTTAAGATTTTCTATGAAAAAATGCTATTAAACAGAATAAACACCAATCTAAGACAAAAAAAAACCAGAGAAACATTCCTGGAGATGTGAAGAGATGGAATGGTAATCACTCTCTGGTAGAATCGGTAACGCCATCTTTCAGGAAGTGATGGAGAGAGAATTCCAGATCATGAAACTGTAGTGTTGTAGTCTTCATGAATACATTGGAACGACTGGAATTTAACATTACTTTAAATCGATTTCTTTTAGAAGTGAAAACAGCAGATTTTATCGTTGGTAAAAAGGTAAAGGGTAAAGACACCCCCCTGGTCATGAATGGGATTGCTCCTAGAAAGTTCCCCTCCGAGGCACAAGTCCGAGCAAGGTGGTTTATGGAAGCACCGATGTTATCCAAGGGAAAGGCAAAGGCCGTACGTAATACAGTTTGGCACCAGTAACATCGCGACTCATTTCTATAGATGAGTGAACTGGAGCAATGTGAAATAAAGTGTCTTGCTCAAGAACACAACACAAACCAGTCCGGGAATCGAACTCACTATATTTGAAAATAAGTTTTAGTATGGTTATTGCCTTCACACGCAACCAGTCTCACATTGTGAACAGCCAAGAATATATAACAAACTACTCACATCAAAAGATGGTGTCCTCGCTCGAGCAGCAGCGAGGACTGTTTCTTACCACACTAAAAAAAAAAAAATGGTGAGTCCAGACGGAGAAAAGGACACTAAAGTTGCTTTGAAAAACGTAGAGAATGTCTTTGTGTTGTTAAAAGAGAATTTACATAGAACGAAAGTCTCTGATTTATAAAAGTAATTTAGATAATCCTTTTAGACCCCAAAAACCCAGTGTTTGGAAACGGAGCACGTTGTTCTGGAGACAGAAACTGCTACAGAATTCGTTTGTAGTTTTAGTCGGCGCAGTTATCAATAATGAGTTGTGTGTTTACACAAAGAACAAATTAAGTGGCGTAGATTCGCTAGACTTCATTC
>NW_026300760.1:2993-3585 GCF_001194135.2 Octopus bimaculoides
TGTTGCTAAAAAATGTTTTGGAAACTTTTGGAGACATTACTTTGAAGAACATCGACTGGATATTTACAAAGACAATTTCACAAATAAATGCAACAAAACAACTTTTATTATTCTTCATTCAACCCAGAGGTTCTCAGCCGAGGTCCATATGAAATTTTTTCATTAAAATTGATGTGCAGTTAAACTCCTAGAGGCTGGCCACTGAAAGACTGAATGATATAAAAGACTGAACGATATAAAACAAAAATAGATTTTACAAGCACATGCTTTTTTTTTTACTATTTTTATTATTTTATTTGGATGGAAGCGTTTTAAATCCAGTTTCAGAATCTTCTGAAGCGATGTTCTGGCGATGCCTAGTTAAGCAGAGCGACGACGGGTAGAGGCTGATGGATCCTCTTAAGGACACTCTGCCGTACAGCTTCCACCGCTGCGTCAGTGCACAAAGTGCACTTAGGACCTCTTCCAGGAAGATCACCGACTGATCCAGTTCTTTCAAACGGGGCAAAGAGGTTCCGAATCATGTTATCGCTAGGAGATACTGTTATATGGACTGTTAGATATGTAATTCATCTGACGTTCCGTGTGTCAT
>NW_026300761.1:0-250 GCF_001194135.2 Octopus bimaculoides
GCAATTCTCTGGATATGATCAGAAAGATAGGGTTCGAGTATACAGGGGTGTTAGAAAGAAGTTAAATTATATTATATGCAATGATGCCAGTGGTACCTGCCCTAGATATAGAAACAAAGACTGGAATAAGGTACAAAGAACTTGTGACAAAGCAAACAGGGTGAACACGTAGTATAAAAACCAACAAATATCAAGGAGTAATGTTTGTAGAGGCCACAGCCCATGGAGAACTAGCCCGTAGATTTAGGAA
>NW_026300762.1:0-315 GCF_001194135.2 Octopus bimaculoides
GTCGAAAGAATTGCCTGTGGATATACAGGAAGATATGTGAGCTCTACATGGAGTAAAATTTACATAGCCACATGTCCAACGGGTAGCCCAACAATTTCAACATCAATGTGCGGAGTAACGCATAAAGTTATATCATTTTGTGTGAGTGCACACGCGTGCACTATAATTTATATTTTTCTGTGTGTATATACGACATACAAATATGCTTAATGTTTCGGAGTTTGCAGTATCTATGGTACTTACATATTTGAGTGCAAGCCTGTTTGTAAAAAAACATTTATATATGTTCTCATATATAGGCTGGAATATGTATTT
>NW_026300763.1:0-337 GCF_001194135.2 Octopus bimaculoides
GGGGAGGAGGAGGGGAAGAATGGGTAGTGTTAGTGGTACTGATGGTGGTTGTGGGTATTAAGGGATTAACTTAAACGTCCCAGATTATTATATCTTCTGCTGGTTAATCTATACACAACTTTAGCTAGGAGATTTAGTAAACGACTTTCCAAGCTGATTATAGCAACAATAATCACAACAACAACAACAACAACAACAACAATAACAATACGAATAACGATATTAGAATCAACAGCAAGACCATCATCATAAACAACAGCAAACACACCACCACCACCATCACCACCAACACTAACACCAACACCATTACCACTACCACCACCACCACCACCAGCTC
>NW_026300764.1:0-465 GCF_001194135.2 Octopus bimaculoides
ATTTTTTTATAAATTGATTTTAATTGAGTTTTTACCTGTAATTTTGGATTATATGTATAACTGCATTAACTTTGGATATCCTTGTTGCTTATTTTGATTTTATATATATATATATATATATATATATATCTTAAAAAATAGAGCTCAAGATCGATGCATTGAAGATACTTTATTGCAGCAACAATTATAATAGCAGAAACAACAACAATAAGCCAAACCTATGCACATTTCAATAGAGTATCCAGGATAAATAAACCACATCATAAAATGTCTCATAAAATATTATAACATATTATAACACATTATAACACAGGATTTGATTTGATTTGTTTGTTTACATTCTGAAGGAAAATAACGATGGAAGGTTGCGTACCTTTGATTATTCTTTCACCCGCTTGGATGTATCACCAAACACTAATAGTAGTGTTTGGTGATGGCAATAATAATGCGACCCTGAAGAGATGG
>NW_026300765.1:0-437 GCF_001194135.2 Octopus bimaculoides
TATATATATATATATATACACACACACACACAACTCTCTCCCATACATACAAACACACACCTTTTGGTTATCCTGTCTGTTTCTTATCCTCACACTACCTCTCCAAATTTCTTTTCTTCTCTATCTCTCTTTCTCTCTCTCTCTCTCATTCATTATACCATCATCATCATTCGCCTTGCCAAAAGTTAATAATATTCCACAACAAATACACTATACCGTCTCCTAGAACAGTTTCAAGTGTGTGTGTGTGTGTACACACACGAACACACACACACACGCACACACATGTGAGTGTATATAATAATGTATAGTATATACCGAAAGTCTCAAACAGTCTACGGGCGAGCGAGTCTATTTGCATTTCCAGCACAATGAAACGTGTGGATGAATATGACAGGTGATGTGTGCGTGATACATGCGTGCATATATATATATAT
>NW_026300766.1:0-220 GCF_001194135.2 Octopus bimaculoides
TGCCTTCGTCGCTTCTAAAAGTGTCGAAGGATTTTATCACGACTCCGAAATATGACGCGACCTAAGATGAGGTCAAGACTGAGATATTGCGAAGGACTGCCAGATCTGCCACCAGCAAGTTTCATGAGCTGATGGCGGATGAACAACTGGGCGATAGAACTCCAACGGAATTTTTAACTCATCTACGCGGTCTCAGCGGTGAATCAACAGACGGGCCACT
>NW_026300767.1:0-564 GCF_001194135.2 Octopus bimaculoides
TATATACAAATATATATATATGTATATCCTGAATAGCTCGCCGGTATATTGAAGATATTCGGAAAAGGAATATTATATAGATATAATAAAAAATAACTGTACATATTTTTGCGTAGATATGTGCATGTAGGAACACATACGGATACACATGTGCGCACACACACATGTATGTGTGTATTAAAAAAAAGCAGCAATGAGTCCGACAAAAAACAATTTGTTTCGTCCGGACGAACATGATACCTATCCACTTTGAGCTCTTTAATAGAATTAGTCCAACAATGTTCTTCAGCTGCTAACCCCAAGATATAGAAATATACATACGTACGTATAAATATAACATACACATACACAGACACACACATACACACACGCACACACGTACACATATTCACAAACATACAGATATATATAATTATATATATGGAAAGAGATAGAGAGAGGAGAGAAACATATATATATATATATACACGCGTGCACACACTCATACACATGCACGCACACACACATATATATATCCATGTATGTATATATATATATATATATATATATATATATATATATAAT
>NW_026300767.1:2573-5098 GCF_001194135.2 Octopus bimaculoides
TATATATATGTATATATATATATATATACATATATATAATATACAATATATAATATACATATATATAATATATTTATACATATATATATATATATGCATGTATATACATACATATATTATATATATATATATATACATACATATATTCATACATATAGTTACGTGTGTGTGTGTGTACATATATACAAATATACAAATATACATACACATACATATGCATACATAAGAAACAATTTTTTTAAACACCTGTTAAGTTTGCAATCCTAATATATCTAAATATTCATACATACAGATATACATACATATATATATATATATATACATATACACACATATATACGCACACATATACACACACACACACACACACACACACACATGCATGCATACGTATACCCGTACTCGTATACATACACACATATAAAGATCATAAGCCTCACTTACATAGATGTGAGACCAGTATCCGCTGCAATGGCCGTAAGGTATGTCCACCAAATTCATTATCAAAATCCTGTTTCCGACCCGAATGGAAAGGCGAATCCTTTTGCATGGTATGTCCGCTAATTGCATGCTGTACAGTAAGAATTTGAGGGATAGAAGGGTCTTTTATGTCTGGCGCTGTTGATAATCCTAAGTATTTCAAAATATTATCTTTAATTAATGCCAATCGAAGTTGCATTTCATTGTCTCTTTGTCTGCATTTTGGACATTTGTTCGGTAAACTTGTCCCGTTGTCCTTGTGTTTTATGTTATTATTAATATTATTATGATTTTTATTTTTACTATTATTAGTAGTGGTTGTGTTAGTATTACTGTCTTTACTGTTGTGATGATGAATATTTTTGTTATGGTTTTTGTTTTTATGATGATGATGATGTTTATTATGATTATTATTATGTTTATTATCCTTGGAACTGTGTCCTTCTGGCGTATAAACGGAGATCTTTCTGTTTATGGACGTTTCAGTCTGTTGCGCTCTGTCGCCATAAAACTCATCGTGACGTCGTTTTGTGTAACCGTCCTCAAGAGCGACCACGGATTTCCCCGAATTCTCTTTAAGCGGCAAACGCAACTTCGTCGATTCCTTCCCGTCGTCGGCAGAGTCGCCCTGATGTTGCCGACTGGAAGTTGTACGACGTTGGTTCTGCTGGTGATGGTGATGCGGATGGTGATGATGGTGGTTATGAGTTTTTCGAGAGTAACCTCGCGAAAGGACTCGTCCAGCTGGTGCTGATGTACTGTGTCTAGAGTCCTCGTTTCGATTCACGCCGGCAACGAGGAGGGTTAAAGAATTAAAATACAGACCAAAACACAGAACTATCAACTTCAACCACAACATGTCAACGTCTGTTTCCTACGATCACCTCAGTGACAAGCACACTATAAAATGTTCCTCGCCTTTCTTTTTTGCAGCTCAGTTTGTCTCTCTGCTCGGTAACAATATACAAAACAAAATATGTAGCTTAGCCGACATCCTGTTGGTTTATATAGCTTTTTACTAATGCAATAAAATAAAATAAACACACGCACGCACGCACACACACACACACACACACGCGCACACGCACACACACACACACACACACACACGCACACAGAGAGGCAGACACACAAGCACGCTTATGCGATTACACGCTCACACGCTCATGCGTATATGCGTATATGCTCATAAACATGTACACGCTATATTTTATATATATATATATATATATGTATATATATATATATATATATATATATATATATATATGTGTGTGTGTGTGTGTGTGTGTGTGTATGTATATGCATATGTGGTTGTACGAATGTGTGTGTGAGAAGAGAGGTGGGGAGTAATGTGTGTGTATGTGAGAGAGAGAGAGCGTGCGTTCGTGTGTGTGTGTGTACGCACACATACACACACAGACACACACACACACACACGTACATATACGCACACACACACAGCCACACGTACACATCCACCGCAAACTCGTGCAGGCCTATTTCAGCCAATAGGAGACTGTTTTGTCGACAAGCAGGCAGAGTTACAAGTCTTTTTTGATTCACGGACACAAACTTCTCTTGAAGTGAATAAATGCTATTTTTTGATGCCATTAGCAAATTAAACCAAAGAGAATGGATGAAAAATTCCAAGATATTCCTCAATTAGAGAACGGATTTCTGTACTTTTAAAATTGTTTCTCTATCTTTTTTTTTCTTGGTTTTCTTTTTCGGTTCTTTTTTACGTTTTTTTCTATTTGTTTGAAGAATCTTCGTTATTAATTTTTTTTTTATTTCAAACGAGAAAAAAAAAGGTGTTTAAGTGTGCCTGTAGCTGTTTTGCGGTCTAAAAACTGATTTACGTGTAAATCCCCGCCCCAACTCGATCTTCCAAATTTACCTTAACCTCTGTTACTATCATCAGCTGTGTCTTGCAGAACGGTATCTATCTATCTATCTATCTATCTATCTATCTATCTATCTATCTACCTGTCTATCTATCTACGTATCTATTTATCTATCTGTCTGTCTTTTCGTTTCTCTAT
>NW_026300767.1:5941-9659 GCF_001194135.2 Octopus bimaculoides
GTGTGACAGGGGGTGGGTCAGAACCGCTGGAAGAAGCCAGTAGATTCATTTGCCATCTTCTTTTGACTCCACCTCCTTCTCAACTTGCTTCGTCAAAGACGAACAAACCAGGAATGCCCCCCCCCACTTCGCCGCCGCTCAAGCCTTTAGAAATAGCAACTAAATTCCTTCAAATCATATCTTAACTTTTTAAAACAATGAAGGAAGAATGCGCTCGAGAGATAGAAAAAAAAAATAAAGAATTAAATAACTATACTGGATGGCCACGGTTGGAATAATATTGCATATAGGCCCTACTTACTATATCGGTGTTGACCTTGAGTTAAACAACTGATCGTCTTCTTCTTCTTCTTCTTCTTCTTCTTCTTCTTCAAATTTTAAAAGATATTTCCTCCACCTATACGCTCTGAGTTCAAATTCCGCCGAGGTCGACTTTCCTTTTCATTCTTTCGGGGGTCGATTAAATAAGTACCAGTTACGCACTGGGGTCGATGTAATTGACTTAATCCCTTGCCCCAAATTTGAAGCCTTGTGCTTGCAATAGAAAGGATCATTATTATTATTATTTTTTTTATTATTATTATTATTATTATTATTATTATTATTATTATCATCAACTTCATCATCATCATCATCATCATCATCATCATAATCATCATCAT
Organism: Octopus bimaculoides; assembly: GCF_001194135.2. Classification (NCBI taxonomy): domain Eukaryota; kingdom Metazoa; phylum Mollusca; class Cephalopoda; order Octopoda; family Octopodidae; genus Octopus; species Octopus bimaculoides. The sequence goes on from NW_026300767.1 coordinate 6,604, forward strand.
CATCATCATCACCATCATCATTATTACGGTGGCGAAATGCTTAACGGTATTTCGTCTGTCTTTACGTTCTGAGTTCAAATTCCGCCGAGGTCGACTTTGCTTTTCATCCTTTCGGGAGTCGATAAATTAGATAACAGTTGCGTAATGGGATCGATCTAATCGACTAGCCCATCACCCCCAAAATTTCAGGTCTTGTGCCTCATATCGATGAGGTGGCATGAATTTTGTAATTTTATCTGAGCCCTTGTGGCCAATAAAAGAATGAATTATTATTATTATTATTGTCATTATTATTATTATTATTATTATTATTATTATTATTATTATTATTATTATTGTTGTTGTTGTTGTTGTTGTTGACGATGTTGTTGTTGTTGTTGACGATGTTGTTGTTGTTGTTATTATTATTATCATTATTATTATTATTATTATTATTATTATTATTATTATTATTATTATATGAAAACACAGCTGATTTTGCTGGGTATGATGGAAAGTGTTAGTTGTCCACAACCAACAGACTAAAGTGTCACTTGTTTACTGGTCATGCTTCAAGATCCCTGCGATTATTATCATTATTATTATCATCATCATTATTATTGTTATTATTATTATTATTATTATTATTATTATTATTATTATTATTATTATTATTATTATTATTATCATTATCATAATTATTATTTTCTCTTTATCACAGGTTTTGTTGGAGCTCCTGGAGCCTTGCATGTGTAGCGGGCTTGCTACCTGCAGCCTACGGTAGCATGCTATTCGTTCTTTTCAGCTATCTAATACTTTCCTAATTATTCTGGCCGTTCCAAGGAGGCAAACTTTTTGTAACAGTTCTACTGGGCGCTCTATTCCAATTTCCTTTATATTCTTCTTGATGCCTTCTGATACTGTTCTCAAGGACCCAACAATAATTGGTACTGTCTTCACCTTCTTCATTTTCCATAGCCTGGGCTATTTCGTACTTATAAATAAAGGATAAGTTTGGTGAAGAAATGCATTCGCATTAAAAGCCATAACCAAGCGAGATGTTTAGGTAATAACCACCATCGTTATCGATCTGGCAGCTGCTGGGAAGTTTGACCTGAAAGTTATACCAGGCAGTGAAACCGTCCAACATCATAAGGAACAGAAACAGTAAAATCCACCAACTCAGGAGCTTCAGGGAGTAATTCACGAAGGCGATGGAGAAGGAGAAGGGGCCTCGCATGCGTCCAGCGGAGTGTCTCCCGTATGAAAGTCAGAGATCTTGGGGAGGTCGTTTGGTGTCGGAACAATTGAAAGGTAAGAGCCAGGAAGCGAACTTCCTGTCTAGCAAACTCGTCTAGAAGTTTTGTAGCAGATGTACACTCGCCTCAGTGATGCCTTCGTTCATGCATCAAGGGACCAAAACTTAGACTATTGCAAGCCCTTGGTCAAAGCACTCACACCGACTCTGGACAGAGGTCCAAGAGTTGGTCAAGGAGACAATGACCAATTCAGCCCCAGGACCAAATCAGGTGCCGTACAAGGATAAAGGATAAAAACAGATAAAGCTCCTTGTCGAGTCATATAGACACATAAAACCGGTTTCCCGGATTCTCTGCCGTGTCCCCCACGTACGGAATGCCAGTCCATCCCAAGAGTACTCATTTTTGCCAGCTGAGTGGACTGGAGCACGGTGAGAGGAAGTGTTTTGCTCAAGAACAGAACGTATTGCCCGATCCGGGAATTGAAACCACAATCTTATGACCATGGGCCCAACACTTTAGCCACCAAGCCATACGCTTCAAAAGCCTTACAAGGTGAACGAGAGTCGTCCAAAGGTACACCGCAAGTTCCGAAGAATTCCGAAGGTGATATAGATGAGAGGTAAGGTGGTTCATCAGTGGAAATATGTAAAAGGGGCCAGGACAAAACATGTACATGAAAACACTTCTAATCAGTTAAGATCAGAAGCAATGAGAGCCACTGCCAGGTACTGTATCAGGGATTTTATTATTATAAATATTATTATTATTATTATTATTATTATTATTATTATTGCTGTTGTTGTTGTTAATATTATTAATATTTATCATTTATAGGACTGAGGTTACTCCTCCAGAAAGTATATAAGCCAAAAAAGAAGAGTTTATTTTTTGAACCTGTGGAAGATACACGAGATGTCGAAATATCCTTCACTTGATAACAATGGCACTCTTCTTTTTTTGCTATTATTATTATTATTATTATTATTATTATTATTATTATTATTATTATTATTATTATTAATGCCAGGTAAAACGCTTAGCGGCATTTCGTCTGTCTTTACGTTCTGAGTTCAAATTCCACCGAGGTTGACTTTGCCGTTCATCTTTTCGAGGTCGATAAATAAAGTACCCCGGTGAAACATTGGGAACGATGTAATTGACTAATCCACTCTCCCGTAATTTCAGGCTTTGGGCCTATAGTAGAAAGGATTATTATTATTATTATTATTATTTCATTGCCTGTTGTTGCTTCATTTAGATCAGGTATATTAGTTTTCGTTCTTTAATTTTCATTCTACCGTCAGATTCGTAATTAAAAAGTTTTTTCCTACGTTCCTCTTTAATTATCGTTTCTGTTTTTCTATTTTTGCTTTTGTCTGTCAAAATTCTGAGTTCTAAAGTTTATTTTCTAATAATTTCTTCTTTACTTTGTTTCTTGTCTACCAATTTCATGATTTACAATGTCAATGTTTTAATTTATGCTGTTATTTATTTTACCATTTTTTTCTTCACTCTTTTAGGTGCTCGATTTCGGTTTCTGATATTTTTCTACGCTGAGACTATGTCTTCTTAAATTTGTTGATCAGTTACGTTTAAATCATTAAATCAGGATTATTTCTTCTCCGAATTTTAACCAACAAAACTGTCGTAATTTCTTTTATCTTTTAGTGGAGTAGAGTGTAGTTGTCAAATATGCATGTAGACTTCAAATGTATTCGTCTCGTATTCATTTATGTTTCTTATTTCTTTATTGCCCACAAGGAGATAAAGATAGAGGGGACAAACAAGGACAGACAAAGGGATTAAGTCGATTAC
>NW_026300768.1:0-488 GCF_001194135.2 Octopus bimaculoides
TAAATGATTCTAATCCTAGCCGAACATTTCCACAAGTCTCTGAGCCAGACAATTTCTTGAGAAGCTTTTCATCAGATATGGAAGGGCAGCACCTCCTTCTTTTTGACCATTTTTACTTCATTTTCAGGCCCTTTTGAAAATCATGTGAAGTACATGGAACAAACAAGGGCTGCCATAAGGGTGGAGTTCTTGCAGAAGACAGCACTGCTTGGAACCGCTCGAATACTCTAGAAGGTTTGAAAAATAAGAGGTGTTACCTTAGTTCACTGGTAGAGAACAGCTGACACTGTAGTACATCTCCAGTGTTAGAAGCTGTGCAAAGGCAATGATAATAATAATAATAATAATAATAATAATAATAATAATAATAATAATAATAATAATAATAATAATAATAATAATAATAATAATAATGATAAATAAAGATAATAAATAAAGATAATAATAATAAAGATCATGAAGAAAAAAAATGCTTTCTAATTGATGTA
>NW_026300769.1:0-826 GCF_001194135.2 Octopus bimaculoides
GTGTGTGTGTGTGATTATATTTACTTCTGTCGCCAAGGATTCTATCTTTTGTATTACTGTGTTATATTATCACATTAGCTCTAATTTACTCTTTTTAGCATCATTACAAGGGAGAATGTGAGACCAGAAAAGATTCCAAAGTGTCTCTGTTCCCACATCTTATCTTGTAAACGCGTTTCTTCATCCACTCACGTATAATGTGATCCTGTTCTGTATTGAACTGTCTCCTCGCATGACTGCTTGTCCCGAAAAAAAATTTCCATGTCTCACCATAATAACGCGTTCACTTTCCAGTATGACTGATTGAGGAGAAAGAGAGAGAGAAGGAAGAGGAGACATAATGAGAGCAAGGTGGAGATTGAAACCAAATAATATAAAAATAATTCTTTCTCACACACAAAAACAAAATAACACACATATATATATATATATATATATATACAAATGAACAAACGAAGGGAATATAATATGCAATACATAAAAGTTAATATAATAGCAATCGTAGAAGTTAGTTTAGCTTCTAATTATTTATTTTTGAAAAAAATTTTATTGGCTTCGCTTTCATTGAATGTTTAAAGCTAATGACTATTAAAAAAGAAATGGTACTTTGAAAGCGGCATCGGATAACTCAAAGTTAACAACAAACGCAAAACTGTCTCTGCAATGGTGTTGCACACACTTCCATGAAAACATACATATACACACATACATATGTAGATACATGTGCCTACATATATACATACACAGACAAACAAACGCACATGTAAACATAAATATATATATATATATATATATATATATATATATATATATATATATATATATA
>NW_026300769.1:965-1508 GCF_001194135.2 Octopus bimaculoides
TATATATATATATATATATATATATATATATATATATATGTATATGTATATTTTTGTATCTATATATGTACATACTCTCCGGTCATCCTTCTGTGCGTCTAGTTATATATGTTTGTGTATATGCATGTATGTATATCCCTATGTATCTATCTGTGAATTTATGCCTCCATGCAAACACACACACACACACACACACACACACACACATATAGTAATTCATCATACTCGTCTTTTTGTACACACCAAATATGTCTACATATATATATATACAAATTTTAATAACGAAATCCATATCAATCTATTCCTGTTACACCGAAACCTGGTCTTCAAGCTAAAATTTATTTCAACATAAATTATTTCAATATTAGCCTTCCATAGTAAAATTTCTACTTCGAAATTTATCTTGCGTGTGCATCATTTCATGCCTATTACATAAACTTTTACATTAGGGTGTATCATGCACAGAATAAACGACGCTATTATAATACGGGTATATTTTCAGGGATATTATTATACATAGGGGGAGGAAGGGCTCTCTCTCTT
>NW_026300770.1:0-595 GCF_001194135.2 Octopus bimaculoides
TTAAACACCCTTTCTATCTCTCTGAGACAAAGGGCCAACACCCGAAACGTCAAATTCTTCCTCTCCCCACGGCATACAAATTTTTATAAAAGGAAAAAAAAAAACCTTGCAAACTCTAAGAAAGGAAACGCATGTTGTTAAATTTCAACAAAATATAAATGTATATCTTCAGGTGAAATTCTAGACAACAATTCCATTGTGTTTGCAATGGATTTCCATATCTGTTTATTTAAAAATGATTAGATTTCTAATACAACAAGGGACCATCAAATATTTCCTCAACATCTGAGGTTGTGTACGACAGCGGCCATCTTCCTTCATGTTTACATTTTACCTTATCTCGCAAACAAAATAATCTTACCTTCACCCACCACCACCTCATCCCCCACCTACTTCCTTTATTACTCTCCTTCTCTCTTTCTCTCTTATCTTTTTTTCTATCTTTCTATACTTCTCTCACTTCTTTCGTCTGTTTCTTTTCTTCTCTCTCTCTATTTTTCTCTTCCTTTTCTCACTTCGTTTTCTTCTAAACTTTCCCTTCGTTCTTTTCTGCACTTTCTATCTTTCTCTCAATCTCTCTCTCTCTCTCTCTCTC
>NW_026300771.1:0-253 GCF_001194135.2 Octopus bimaculoides
AGATTTGCTTGTCAGTTGTTTGACCTTAACCAGTTGAGCATGTCCCTTGAGGGACGATATGTGCATCTCTGATCACGAGCAGAAGTAGTGGGGGAGCATCATAGTTATATGTGTTGAGAGGAATTCGTTGGGGGTTTGGATAATTCACCTCTGGAAACATGGGTGCTTAGTTCAACATCCTTAAACAACCCTTATTCGGGGACCCTTTTGAGCGGGATGGGCTACTCAACCCGAAGAAAATTCTAACTGGGCC
>NW_026300772.1:0-513 GCF_001194135.2 Octopus bimaculoides
CACAGTGGGACTAAACACGGAACCATGTGGTTTGTAAGCAAGCGACTTAAGACACAGCCACTGCTACACTTATATATATGATGGGCTTCTTTCAGTTTCCGTCTATCAAATCCACTCACAAGTCTTCGGTTGGCATGAGGCTATAGTAGAAGACACTTGCTTAAGATGCCACGCAGTGGGACTAAACATGGAACCTTGTGGTTCGTAAGCAAGCGACTTAACACACAGCCATTCCTACACTTATATATATATATATGATGGGCTTCTTTCAGTTTCCGTCTATCAAATCCACTCACAAGGCTTTGGTCGGCCCCGAGGCTGTAGTAGAAGACACTTGCCCAAGGTGCCACGCAGTGAAACTGAACCTCGGAACCATGTGGTTCGTAAGCAAGCTACTTAACACACAGCCACTTCTACACCTATATATATATATATTAGGTTGACTTCTTTCAGTTTCTGTCTTCCAAATCCACTCACAAGGCTTTGTTCGGACCCGAGGCTATAGTAGAAGAC
>NW_026300773.1:0-335 GCF_001194135.2 Octopus bimaculoides
ACACGTATGCATACATACATGCACTCACATACACTCACACAAACACAAACTCACACATACATACATACACATACACATTGTATATATCATATCTGTATACATAGACATTCATTCCATCTATTATATTTATACACATATTTGCATTTATAAGTGTGTGTGTTTGTATGTGTGTGTGCGTGCGTGCGTGCGTGCGTGCATGCGTGCGCGCGCTTATGTGCATTATACATGCGCATAAATACATATATAAATGCCTATGAAATATACAAGGAAATGCATACACACACTCATATATATATACTCATACAAACCCATACGTATACACACTCAACGCACAT
>NW_026300774.1:1215-1914 GCF_001194135.2 Octopus bimaculoides
GATCCCGAAAGGATGAAAGGCAAAGTCGACCTCGGCGGAATTTGAACTCAGAACGTAACGGCAGCCGAAATACCGCTAAGCATTTCGATCTGTAGTTTTCGAATGAGCTTTCTCCCTTCCGGTGCCTATAAAGAAGAAACGACATTAATTCAGTGTGAAGCGATGTGAACCGATCACACAACATTCAGAGTTGGATATAAAAATTAATGATATAAAGGGAAATAACTGTTGAAATTAATACATTATGGGAGGTAACTCTTTTAGATTTTTGTTTTTACTTCATCTTTTACTTTTTCACCCTTTACTTGTTTCAGACATTATACTGCGGCCATGCTGGAGCAATCGATCCCAATGCTTAGTTTTCTTTTAAAGTTTGGTACTTATTTTATCGGTCTATTTTGTAGAACCGCAAAGTTACAGTGACATAAATAGATACACACACAGTGGATTTAAGCGGTGGAGGTGTGTGACAAGCACAGACACGAAGACACACACGTACATACATATATATATACATGTATAGTAGACATATCAAATTAGTAGCGATTACGGAGAAATCAGCGCTGGCTTGACCATTAAGCAAAATAAACTACATAGGTTAACACATACACACGCGTGCGCGCACGAACGCACATGCACATATATATGCATGATAGATCGCTAACCACTACACACATTTTTGTTCTCTGCTTGTTTCTC
>NW_026300775.1:0-267 GCF_001194135.2 Octopus bimaculoides
CGAATACAAAGCGCAATTAGGGAGTAATTAAATATAAAAGAAAATAGGATCGCCCGGCATACAGCTTAAAATGAATGAATCCTTATAATTGCTCGTGCCAAGGAGGTACTGAGAGAAGGTGAGAAGCAGAGAAATTGGTGGTAGCTACCTAAGATTAAGCATTTCATACACATTCTTAGAAAACAGCATTTATCTCTCTGGGAGACAATATTGACTCTCCAAGAGGAGAGAGAATCTTACCATTAGAAATATTTGCTTAGAAAAGCA
>NW_026300776.1:0-104 GCF_001194135.2 Octopus bimaculoides
GTAAGTGCAACACCCGAAGCACTAGGCCACACTCCTTCACTGTGGTGGTGATGTTGATGATGGTGTTAGTGGTAGTGTCGTGATTGTAATGATGGTGGTAGTGG
>NW_026300776.1:301-550 GCF_001194135.2 Octopus bimaculoides
GGGACATAGTGATTAAGTAATTGTTTCCCCTGTTTTAATATCAACCACTCAGTCATGAAATTTGAGTGGATGCTGTAATGAAAAATTAATTAGAGAATGTTACAATCAGATTTATGTCTCATTCATGTATAAAAGCTAATTTCCTTGAGACGAAATGTGTGAAGAATTCAAATTCACATAATAATTCAGATTTTCATGTTTTTTCCTAAAATTATTCTAATATTTTTTACTAGTTTTCTTCACATAACT
>NW_026300777.1:0-214 GCF_001194135.2 Octopus bimaculoides
TCATTAATAACAAATGGTGGTACGCCCTAAAAAGAGCCATCAAATATGAGGTTTAGCATAAGTTTAGCCAAGAAGGGACGTAGAATAGAAGATGGTTTAATTAAGGAACTAGAAGCCTGGAGGACTGGTAATGCAGACCAAGCGAAGGTGAAAAGACTGGAGTCAAACCAGCATCTTGAAGCCCAACACATGGGAAGCATTGCCAGAGCTAAGT
>NW_026300778.1:0-730 GCF_001194135.2 Octopus bimaculoides
TCTTCCCGCTTCAGCCATATATAGAAGCTGGCTTTTTCGACCGCCTCCTTATCAGTTTTCTCAGTACACTATATTGTACTACAAGTTATAATTAACTCTCCATTATAATTGAATCCATACTATATTGTGCCTAGAAGTTAATGGCAAAATTCCAGCCGCTACTTGTAACTTTAATATTTGAATATTTTAATAAGGCCTGCCTTAATATCCAATATTATATATCATTATTATTATTATTATTATTATTATTATTATTATTATTATTATTATTATTATTATTATTATTATTATACTACAACCAGTTTCAATATAGTAAACCTTCTCTTATAAACTGCCCAAATTTTATGCCGAAATATAGAGTTGAGCTCCATTATTAAAAATCCTATTATTAGCAGATAATCTGGAGAGTCTAAATGAAATATTTTTAACTAAATTATCAATAATACCCCTAAATTTGTTACTACAATGTACTATAGGTTATAGTCAATTCTCTATTATAATTGAACTCAATCCTCAAATGTCACTAAAAATTCTAGTAAAGCCCACAACTGCTATTGGTACATTATATACTAATGTGGCCTACTTAAAGACCTAAACTTATATTGTGATTTGCTATAAATTATATCTAATCTTCGACTACCATGGGAATGTATACTATATTAGCTTTAAAGGATTTTACAAAAGAAAGTTATTCCTGATGAAGTGTATGGCAACTGATATATTTGACTTA
>NW_026300779.1:0-240 GCF_001194135.2 Octopus bimaculoides
AGTCTATACATTAATCTTTTTAGGATTTCTCTACTTGTGAAAAATAGAAGACAAGTCTACCTCTAATCATATATTATTTTCTTCCTAAATTTGAAGAATACATACCTTCTTGATTTATATTGTGTTGATATGTGCCTTGTTCTCCATTTTGCACACCTTCAAAAATATTATCTTACTTAGAAATACACACACACACACACGTTATAAACAAGGTAATATATGAACCTCTCTAGAATTTCT
>NW_026300780.1:0-2430 GCF_001194135.2 Octopus bimaculoides
GAGACATGGGCCTTGAATGCAGAGGACATGCAAAGCTAGAGAAGAATGAGGCTAATATGCGCCACTGGATTTGTAATGTAAGTGTACATATATGACAAAGTGCTAATGTGTTGAGAGAAAAGTTAGGCATAAGAGGAATTAGATACTGTGTATGAGAGAGAAGACTGTGTTGGTTTGGTCATGTGATGTGGATGGATGTTGACAACCCAATAAAGAAGTTCTAATAACTCAAAGTGGATGGAACTCATGGAAGAGGGAGACTCAGGAAGACATGGGATGAACTTTTTGAAGGAGATGACAAAAGACTGAGATAACTGGTGCCTTGCTGTTCTCAAGAGGACCTGTCCTCCATAGAAGTGTTAAGGCCACTTCCCCTGATGAAGAGGATTGGCCTGCAAGAGCCCATCATGTAAAAGCATTTGTTCTGGTGCCATGTTAAAGGTATGCAGCACACACACTGTAAGGCGGTTGGTGTTAGGAAGTGCATTCAACCATAGAAACCAAGGCATATCAAACTGGAACCTGGTGCAGCTCTCCTACCTGCCAGCTGTGGTCAAACCGTCCAACCTATGCCATCATGAAAAACAGACATTAAAGGATGATGATGATGATATCCTTCTCACAGAGAATATTTCTTTTTGTCCTGAGATACTTTATTTCATTTTATTTTTTTCCTCTTCAGAAGTAAATTGATTTTAAACTGTTTCACAATCTAACTGGGACGCTGTTCTGTCCACAGATCCAGTCAGTGGCTAACAGTAGGTTGTCTCATACAAACTCACTGTTGTCTTCTTTGTTATAGATCTCGGTCTCCACCCTCATCTTGACATAGGCATCATGTAATATGAGATGCTTCTGCATGTAATACAGAAGTCATTGCACTAGGTGTTTGTCAATGAAGATTTGTGTAGTTTTGAATTCCTACAGATTTTAGTTAATCTGTTAAATGTTTCTTTGCATTTGCATGTTTTTTTTTGTTGATATATATTTGACATTCTTTCACAAAATATAAAATATTTTGCTTACGGTAACAGAGAGTTAAGAAAGGATAAACATTTGAATTTTAGATGAAAATTAAGCAAAAGTTAATATTTTATGAATGTAAAGAATATTCACCTTAAATAGTATAGATACATTTTAAGTAGTAATACACATATTGAAAGAACAATAGATTTACTTTAAAATAGCTATAATTTTTTAACATTACAAGAATAATAACAGATATAATAAATATTGCATAAAATATTTACTTGGCTCCTAATTCAGAACAGATGTCATTCACTATGTTATCCGAGAGAGATCTCTCACAAACTGGTATGTATTGTGACCCATAAAGCTTTTCCACTCTTCCAGACCACAAAGTTCGGCCATGAGTTAATTTAAACTCCCGTTTTTTACCTATATTAAAAAAGAAGAATTCTGATTAAGTTGTTGATTAGTTTGGATAATGAATGAAACTAATACAATATTTAGTTTTGTGTTTTTATGGATGACATTGAAATACTGCAGGAATTTGCTTTGCCATTCATTCACCACGGTCAATGTATTAAGTGTCAGTATTATACTATTTCCTTTTTTAAAATTCAAATGACTATACAGAAATTGACCAACAAAATTGGTCTGTGCTCATACAGAGAGGTACAAAAGATTGGGTTAGTTAAAGATTCTTCTGATGAAAATATTTAAAAAAATTAAGATCTGTAACAATTCCTTGAGCAGTTAACATTCACAATTATAAGTTCACTAAATTCTATTTAATCTCCTTTAAGTAGTTAGGAATCATTACCACATAATGTATTTCTGGAGAGGTCTTCTTGATAGAAAGAATCCTAACAATAGCTTTGGTTTTTGAATTCAGAAAGAGTTTGATTTATACAAGTATCTGAGCTGATTATCTTGATACATCTGATATCACTTCACATCTGTTTGTTTAAAGATTTCATCCTAATCTTGTCTATCTTTGCCTTAAAATATCCCCAATGAAATGATGAAGAAGCACTTGTATCATCTATGCTTGAATGATACAATCTAAAGGAAACTGCATGTTACTCTTAGACTTGCTTTAATATCACACCTCTTTGAGGAGTTGCATCTATGAATAATAAAAGACAGAAGTTTGTAGAGTTTTCTACCAACTATTTTCTCTACTTCTAATATTTGTACTTTGTTGTCTCAAATCCTGATAAGCGCTATTGAATCTAACAGATTAGCATATCAGGCAATAAATTTTTGAAAGGAGATCCTCGAAATTAGTTATTATATTTAAAAAAATTAATAACTCTTTTCAGTAAATAAATAATTTTATATATCTATTGGCAAACTCATTACTGGTACACAGAGGACATCATAAACTCATAAAAACCTAGGGTTGGGATTGTAAAGAGAGTACAATGCTTCTCAATCACTGAGTTAGTACAGGTTACTATCCCT
>NW_026300780.1:2442-2554 GCF_001194135.2 Octopus bimaculoides
GCAGAACAACACTTTTTTGTGTTGATGGTTTTAATGACCAAAATACTGGTGGTGGCTTGCATTATTTCATTTTAACTGAACAATAACAAATTTTATCAAAATAACTGGTATC
>NW_026300780.1:2564-2771 GCF_001194135.2 Octopus bimaculoides
ATTTCATTTTAACTGAACAATAACAAATTTTATCAAAATAACTGGTATCATGGTGAAAATGTAGACAGAAGGGAGGAGATTGCTCCTCTGTAACATCCATTCCATTCTTAAGATATGCTAGCATTACATATAAATCCCAACGACTTCAGGAATGTTAAGGAATGTTAAAATATAGACATAGTAAGAAGCTTGTGCAAGCAATATTTT
>NW_026300781.1:0-415 GCF_001194135.2 Octopus bimaculoides
ACGCACATACATACGTACGTACGTACATACATGCATGCATACATATCTACATATATAGATATGTATACACCACTATCTATTTGCCTAACTGTCTGGCATTTCAGTAGATGTCTCTATATCAGTCGTTCTGTACATATACTTACGTGTGCACGTATGTGTTGTGTGTGTGTGCGTGAGTGTGTGCTTCTGTCCATTCATTTTCTTAACAACAATTACCATAAATTGTGGGAAAAAAACCTTCTGAAGTAATTATTGAAATACAATGACTCATTGTTATAGGTATTTAACTGACGTAAGACGGATACGCACATACATACTAACATACAAATCTATCTATACCTTCATACACATACATGCACACACATACACATATATGTATATGTGTGTATGTGTGTATATATATATATATATATAT
>NW_026300782.1:0-385 GCF_001194135.2 Octopus bimaculoides
GAGCATAATGTCGACATAAACTTTCATACTGAACGAGAGCTGTGTTGATAGTAATTCCATGCAATCTTTCCTGAGGTGAACGATCGATATCTTCGTAGCAAGTGTACTTCGTCAAACCCTCTTTGGAAAGTACTTTAGTAATAGCAGCAGTTAAAGTCGTCTTACCGTGGTCTATATGTCCAATCGTACCGACATTGCAGTGTTCTTTATTCAACGGTTTACTGGAGAATTTTCTGTGAAAAGGTTTCCAATTCGATTTCTTATTTGAGGAATGTCTTACTAATTTACATATTTTTAACAAACATTTCCTCGCGTAAAGACCGTAAAACACAGCCATGCTTGCTAAGGGTCACCCCTGAACTGACAGTGTCATCTGGTGGTTCGT
>NW_026300783.1:0-699 GCF_001194135.2 Octopus bimaculoides
TGTGTGTGTGTGTGTGTGTGTGTGTATACACACACACATATATATATATGCATTGTACATATACACACATACATACACATTCGTATATACGCACATGCACAAGCACATGTATATACATATATATGTTAGCACATGCATTTCAAAATATTTGTATGTGTATAGGAATGCACACATAAATGTATAAAAGGAGGAGAAACAGCAAGAAAGAAAGGAAAAAATTAATAGAGAAAGAAGAAAAGAAAGAGAAGAAAAGAGGGAGGGCTTTAAATGGAGTAAAAATTTAAATTATTCCAAATTTTTCCTGAAACTAACAGAATTATTTTAAAAAAGGAGATTCTATGGTAACTACTGTTACTAATACTACTGAGGCTCCTACTAGTACACCATAGTCATCACTTCATTTTCCAGCATCATCACCACTATCTAAAATTCCTAATCATTCTCCAACAGTGCCACCACCACAATCATCATCATCATCATAATCATCATCATCAACATCACCACCACTACCATCTCTGTCATCATCGTGTTGTCATTGTTATTATCATCATCATCATCATCGTCATAATCGCCGTCATCATGATCAGCATCATCTTCATCATCATCATCTTCATTGTCATTGACATTATCATCAGCCGTGACATCATCAATATCATCTTGCTCTGATCGCTGTTAACACCCTCAGCACTGTCATCATCA
>NW_026300784.1:0-259 GCF_001194135.2 Octopus bimaculoides
GTGTGTGTGTATATATATATATACACACACACACACGCACCTACATATGTATACACATTCACATGCGCACACACAAGTTGACACCTGGTGATAAGACAGTCTTCACACTGTTGTAGAGATTATATATATGTATCACTTTGTGACTATATAATATGCAATAAATAATACCAGATGATATGGCAGTCTTCATCCTATTGCTAGACTACTTATCTAAATTAGCCGACGACATTCTGTCTGTTGAAGCTAGAGAGAGAGAAAG
>NW_026300785.1:0-324 GCF_001194135.2 Octopus bimaculoides
GTGTGTGTATCTATATGTATGTATACACAGACATTAACACACGCAATTGCATCAACCTTCACACAGACAGGCACTTAGTTCTGCTGTCCGTACACACAAGAAGAAATATGCCTACGAATTCACTTATACACACATATACACATGAATACCTCACATATATATGCTTATGTGTATCTATGCATGTATATACATACAAACACATACAAACACCCACACTCACACAGACACACACACATACATAAACCATAACTGACACATCCATATATTCATACTATGGCGAAAGTTTACACATTTATTTACAAGCACTATGACATACACACAGGC
>NW_026300785.1:334-680 GCF_001194135.2 Octopus bimaculoides
GGCGAAAGTTTACACATTTATTTACAAGCACTATGACATACACACAGGCGAATTCATAAGCTTACATGCACGCGCATACACATATGAACACACTCACGCATACACACATGCACTTATGAATGCTCACGCTGCATACAGATGTCTAAAATATTCACTTATCCCGACAACAAATATCCCTCAATGGGATTTGTAGACAACAATCGCGCTCATGTTCATACATTAATAGTTAGTTATAATTATCCACATGCAGTCTCAGCTTCATTTCCTCTGGAAATACTAAAAAACCATTACAGTACACTCATTACACTGTATACATACACACATACATACATACATACATACATAC
>NW_026300786.1:0-211 GCF_001194135.2 Octopus bimaculoides
TCTCTAATGAGACTTCTTTATCAATGTACCTGAAGAGACCCAGACTGATGGGTTAAAACATATGTTGAACCCCAAAAAGATTTAATACCAAATCCATCTCCTGTTAATTAATATTCTTACCCCAACTGCCATTGTGCAGTTCCTGAAATAGATCCAACAGAAGTGTATATATATATATATATATATATATATATATAATACAAATAATAAA
>NW_026300787.1:0-286 GCF_001194135.2 Octopus bimaculoides
GTGTGTTTTTGTGATAGACTGAACTAAGGAGCAGATCCTACATATATTTACAATAGATAATGATTTGTTCAAATGAAAGTATGGAAACATCACGCTGGCAGTGTTACTTTCACATTCTAGCAGAAGAAAGCTGCTTTCTATCTCATGGCAACAGTTGTAGATATGACAAGTATTGAAATGAATTACCGAATGGTATTATCTGGAAATTTGAACTAGTAAAGACCATGAATTGAGTTTTAAGACAGTGAGATGTGTACAATTCACAAAGGAACATAGAAATCGATAA
>NW_026300788.1:0-234 GCF_001194135.2 Octopus bimaculoides
AATACGTATAAATATATATATATTTAAATATATATATTTATATATATATAAATAAATATATATATATAAAAAAATACATATAAATAAATATATATAAATAATTAAATATTTATAAATAATTATATATATATAAACAAATATAAATAAATAAATATATATAAATGAATAAATACATAAAAATAATTATATATATAAATAAACATATATAAATAAATATATATCAATAAATATATA
>NW_026300789.1:0-477 GCF_001194135.2 Octopus bimaculoides
TGTATATGAAGTACAATGATACACAATAGTGAAACATGAGCACTCCATGTGAAGAATGTGTAAAGGTTAGAGAGCAAGATACTCCGTTGGTGGTGTAATGTCAGTATGCATGAATGATGGGGTAGAAATGAGCCAAGAGAGAAAAAAACACAAAAAAAAGACTGCGTATGAGAGTAAACTATGTTAATCAAAACATTTGATGAATATAGAAGATGACAGTTAGAGGAAAAATGTGCCAAGCAATTTAATTAGATGGTATCTGTAGAGAAGAAAACTTGAGAAATACATGGGAAAAGTGAAGTCAGATCTCAAGTGATTAAGTCTCATGAAATAAATGGAGAGATGTTGTGTGAGGAAAGACCCACCCAACACATGCAAACATGGAGAAGAGGATGTAAAAACATTATGATGATATATATATGTTGATGTGTATGTATATACATACACATACATATTATATACTTATTTATATATATA
>NW_026300790.1:0-495 GCF_001194135.2 Octopus bimaculoides
ATAACATAATTATGTTTGTCTTCCTTGGTTTTTGCTGTGTGTGATTTTTATCTGGAACTGTTATTATAATTGTTGGGGCTGTATTTCATTTTATCTTTAAACCCATTGCCTGTTACAGCTTCGTTATAATGACGTTTTTTTAAAAAAGATGTTTCATCCTTTGAAGTAGATCGACAGAGACTAATATTCTTTCATGAAGTGTGGTAGATTCATTATGATAGAGAGCACATGGCTTGAATTCTTAGGGAAATGACATTCCTTTTAAAATATTTGACGACTATAAACAAGCTCTGAGTTTACTTAGTAGTTCCATCGATGTATGTGTACATTAGTCAACGATAAAGACATCTACTTGGTACATATATCTGGTAGAGATAGCTGCCAAATGTCCCTCAATTAATTCCCATTTTTCATATCATATTATAACTGTCCCTCAGATCAAAGGCTCTGTCATCTATCTATCTATCTATCTATCTATCTATCTATCTATCTATC
>NW_026300791.1:0-234 GCF_001194135.2 Octopus bimaculoides
GAATGCTGCAATAGCCACACTAGTTCATCTCTGAGTTCAGATATGTGTATATATTTGTGTGTGTGTGTGTGAGAATATATATATATGTACACATTCGTAAATATATACATTCATGCATACATACATATATATACATACATATACACACACACACACACACACACACATATATACACATATATATATATCTGTATTATTGGTCATGCAATACCTCAGTGAAATATACATATATAT
>NW_026300792.1:0-271 GCF_001194135.2 Octopus bimaculoides
TACATACATACATACATACATACATACATACATACATACATACGTAATTATGCATGAGTATATATGTATGAATGTGTGTCAATAACTTTCCATTTATCAGCAGATATAAATAAAAATAATGTTACATGTCAAAATCTGATGTATACATGCAGATCAGCACAATGGATAGTCTTACTCCTGTGTTAAAGGGAACCACATCAATAAATAATTATATATAAATTTGTGTGTATAGATAGATAGATAGATAGATAGATAGATAGATAGACAGACA
>NW_026300793.1:0-357 GCF_001194135.2 Octopus bimaculoides
TTTAAAAATGCCATCGATGCTGCCATGCAGACATAAAACTCTCCTCACCATCATGATGAAACAACTACAGGAACTTCCCATCACGATGAAACAACTACAGGAACTTCCCATCACGATGTTCGTCAAGCTCACCGAGAAAGCATTGCAGGAAGATACCACATCCCCTAAAACACCTGAAGAAGATGCGTCACATGAAGAGCTCTAAATCTTCTTTGCTGCGCAGTCATTACCTACATGATTTTCATCACCATCGTCTTAAATCAATAGCATTCGTTATCGGTGAGTAACCGTACACTTAATCTTTTATTATATATATATATATGTGTGTGTGTGTGTGTATATATATATATGTATATA
>NW_026300794.1:0-459 GCF_001194135.2 Octopus bimaculoides
TCGACCCTGAAAGGATAAAAGGCAAAATGGACCTTGGCAAAATTTGAACTGAGAACATAAAAACAGATGGAATACTGTCTAGCATTTTGCCCAGTGTGCTAATGTTTCTGCCACCTCGCAACCTAGAAAAAAATAAATATTGAAAAAAAACCTGTGTTTGGCCAAACTTGGACATACAACAGTTTAACATAATAGCAATATTATGTATTATACAACTGGCTTCTTTCAGTTTCTGTCATCTAAATCCACTCACAAGGCTTTGGTGGGCATGGAACTACAGTAAAAGAGACCTGCCCAATGTGTCACCTAGTGGGACTGAACCTCCAACCATGTAGTTAGGAAGCAAGTTTCTTATCACACAGCTGCTGCACCAGTGCTTATATATGCATGCATTCTGAAACATACACTGATACATACATATCATCATCATCATCATCATCATCATCATCGTTTAACGTC
>NW_026300795.1:0-244 GCF_001194135.2 Octopus bimaculoides
GGATTGGATCTGTAGTCTTCGAATCAGCTTTCTCTTTTCTGGTTTTGAGAGGCCTAATTTCTCAAGATTGGTAGTTAGACAGTGTGTTGTATATACTAGTGCAACCTGTATGTATGTACGTATGTATGTATGTATGTATGTATGTATTTATATAATTACCACTTCAATTCATTTTCTCAAACATGTAATTCACATAAAATGAGTCCTTCTGATGTCATATGTATAGGTGTGTCTGTACGCATGG
>NW_026300796.1:0-236 GCF_001194135.2 Octopus bimaculoides
CAGAACGGTTTCGTCGTCCTGAGCACACCTCGGGCAGGCCCGGTTGACGGTACTTCCGTGCCGGTAGAGTTTATCTCTAACAGGTAGCGCACCTCGGTAGCACTGACAGGCGAGGGACCTTTGGAAATTATCCATGGGCACCGGCCCGAAAGTTCTCCTAAACAGACTGTTTAGCTGATTATCTTTGACGCCTAGAGTTTCCCCGAGAACGTCGTCGCAGTTTTCTCCCACTAACC
>NW_026300797.1:0-202 GCF_001194135.2 Octopus bimaculoides
TATATATATATATATATATATATACACACACACACTCATATATATACATACACATATTCACATGCACATATGTTATAGGATAAGCTAATGGTGGATAAAAGTGAGGCGAGGAGAGTGGGTGGAACATGTTACACACACACACACACGTGCACATATGCACGTGTGTGTATATATATACATACTTACACATACATGCATTTAT
>NW_026300798.1:0-297 GCF_001194135.2 Octopus bimaculoides
CAATACCTACAGTTTATATATACACAGGTAGAGTTGTTAGTAGGCTGTTATGTAGACGTGTATATATGTATATAAATACATGTGTGTGTGTGTAGATAAATGGATATGTAAGTAAACAGATAGATAAACAAATAGATAGGTACATAGGTAATACGGACAGACAAGCGCACACACACATATACACATACATACAAAAATGAAGACTTAAATACATGACCATATACACATGCGCGCACTTCACTCACTCACACACACACTCATACAAATGCACAAAAATGAACTCATAAACACATGGAT
>NW_026300799.1:0-263 GCF_001194135.2 Octopus bimaculoides
TGGCCGTATCCAACCAAAATATCCTAATTGTTTTATGCTTAAACCAGCCAGATCTGGCCTCTCATATCTACCCTCTGATATCACCCTAAAATAAACAGTCACATCATCAAACTATCAAAGCTATGAAATAATAATGCAGGTTTAATTCAAAACAACATGAATAAACAAGCATTATATTTGACAGAGAAATTTGGATGTTAAATGGTTAAATGCTAAAAGATTAACTCTCTCTCCTCTCTCTCTCTCTCTCTCTCTCTCTCTCT
>NW_026300800.1:0-344 GCF_001194135.2 Octopus bimaculoides
ATAATAATAATAATAATAATAATAATAATAATAATAATATATTTATATCTTCAATGCAATAATATTAGTGGTGCAATAATGTTAGTGTTAACTTTTGGCACAAGGCCAGTATGTTTTGGGGGATAAGACAATTACAATGACGCTTAGGGTTTGGCTGGTACTTATTTTATCGACTCCAAAAGAGATGAAAAGTAAAGTTGACCTCGGCGGAATTTGAACTCAGGATGAGAAGTAGGACGAAAGGCTGCTGAGCATTTTGCAAGGTGTGCTAACGATTCTGCCAGCTCACCTCAGATACATACATACATACATGCATGCATACATACATACATACATGCATGCAT
>NW_026300801.1:0-223 GCF_001194135.2 Octopus bimaculoides
ATAAAACTACTGAACAATAATAATAATAATAATAATAACAATAATAATAAAAGATGGGCTACGGCAAATATTCTGCTCCATACCACCACCACCACCACCACACTACTACTACTACTACTACTACTATTACTAAAATTTGAAAATGGTGAGTAATCAACCGGAATGTATCTATGTATGTCTCCGTGCATATTTGGTTTATTTGTGTATATATATATATATATAT
>NW_026300802.1:0-416 GCF_001194135.2 Octopus bimaculoides
TCAAGAAATTTCGGCAGCCCAATTACGACGACAAAAGATATTCAAATAAACAACTGCGAAATACGCACTTTTATACGAGTTGTCATCTTCTGTCATGGATACATTTTCCTTAAATGAGAAACTAAATGTTGCTTGTCTTGTTGTTATTGCTGTTTAGCTCCAAATCCACATTGACTGAACAGATGTAGAAGTGAAAGAATTCCAGCCATGACCATTTCATCCATTTCCGATGTACAGGTGGCCCAGAACCACTAAATTCAAAGAATGTAATTTCTGAAGGCACATGGCTCAGTGGCTAGAGCATCACAGTCACAATCATGAGGTAATGAGTTCAAATCCCAGACCAGGCTGAGTGTTGTATTCTTAAGCAAGACACTTTATTTTCACGTTGCTCCAGTTCACTCAGCTGTAGAAAT
>NW_026300803.1:0-577 GCF_001194135.2 Octopus bimaculoides
ATATAGCGAGTATGTAGTTATAAATAGAGTTAAGCAGCGGAGCGTACTTACACCAGTACTATTCTCCCTCTATCTCGCAGCAATGATGGAAGTTGCCTTCGAGGGAGTTGGAGGCGGGATTTACATCCAAACATGGCGCGATGCTGATTTGTTCGAGGCTCTACAGCATAAAGCAAAGACGTGCAATACGAGGGCCCTTGCGCGAGAGATGCTGCTCGCTGTTGATAGCGCACTGGTTGCCCGCAGCGCTGAAGATATGCAGAAACCGGTAGATAGCTTTGCCAGAGCTGCACAACAGTTCATCTTGAAGATTAACGCCAGAAAGACTAAATGCCTTTACCAAC
Organism: Octopus bimaculoides; assembly: GCF_001194135.2. NCBI lineage: Eukaryota > Metazoa > Mollusca > Cephalopoda > Octopoda > Octopodidae > Octopus > Octopus bimaculoides. Next base: position 345 of record NW_026300803.1, read on the forward strand.
CTGAGGAGTATCTAAGCGTCCCTGTAACAGAAGAAAATGTCATCAAACATCTAAGCAACACTATCTTAGGCAATGCACGACAGGACCAGGAAATCACATACATAATGAACAGAGCTAGTGCTTCATTTGGCAGGCTGCTATAGAGACAGGGAAAAAATAGACATGTTTCTATGTTATTACAGCTCTATATTTAAGAGATGAGGGATTATGTACATTATTTACATTATTTACAA
>NW_026300804.1:0-386 GCF_001194135.2 Octopus bimaculoides
ATATATATATATATATATATATATATATGTATATATGGCTATATATATAAGCATATATATGAATATATATATATGTATATACAAATATATATGTATGTCTATTTATATATATATAAATATATATATATGTATAAATATACTTATATGTGTGTGTATGTGTATATATATATATGTGTGTGTGTGTGTATATACATGTGTATGTGTTTGTATAGATATCTTCTTTAATTTCTCTATCTCTGTCTACAGGAGATCTGTATTAGTAACTGTATGTAAATGTGCAGGTGTGTGTATATATATATATATGTGTGTGTGTACACTAGCTGGTCTCTCTCTATCTCTATCTCTCTATCTCTCTCTATCTCTCTCTATCTATCTCTCTCTCTCTC
>NW_026300805.1:0-396 GCF_001194135.2 Octopus bimaculoides
ACGTGAAAAATTATGTGTATATTGAATGCTGTGAAGCAACGAACTGGAAGCGGGACAAAGTCAGTTCGTATGTTTGCTCGGCGATAGCCAAGGAAGAAAAGAATTAGTAACTGGACACATGTGACCAGCGAGGGGTAAGGAAGAGAGAGTGTGGTAGAGGGAGAAACAAGGGGAGGAAGTAGAAAATAGGTGAGCAACGAGAGAAAGAGAGGACGGAAGAAATATAGTAGTAACAGAAGGGAGAAAGAGAGGGGTAAAAAGATATAGAGATAGATAGAGTCGCGTCAAAATATAAAGTTCAAAAACTTACAGGGATGATGCGGGCGTTCGATCATCTAAAACAAATAATGAGTATATGCATATTTACGTACAGGTATGTGCATACCTACGTCTACC
>NW_026300806.1:0-571 GCF_001194135.2 Octopus bimaculoides
TATATATATATATACATATACAGACACACATTCATACCGATAAATATACAGATATGCATACATGTAATAATATAAATATGTGTATACAGTAATATATATATTCACATATATAATGATATCACATCTATTTATACACATATCTATATACATATATATAATATAATATAATATAATATAATATAATATAATATAATATGATATAATATAATATAATATACACATTTATATATATATATATATTTATATATTCACATAAATAAGTGTGTGTATTTGTGTGAATTGTTATGTGCGTGTGTGAGCATCATGCATTTATATGTAGAGAGTAAAAAGGAGAGATACAGAAAGAACGATGAGGAAAAAGGAAGATAAGATACAGAATATTGTGGGAGGGAGAGACGGTGTGGTAGGACTGGGTAGAGAGAGAAATTTGACAAATGCAGTAATCGATATTTAATGAGAATTGATCGAAAGTCAATACCAATTTTAACCGTCAACATGGCATCCCTTTAAACACTGACACTCTCGTAGACGCGTATATATATTTATAGATAGATAGATAGATAGATAGATA
>NW_026300807.1:0-344 GCF_001194135.2 Octopus bimaculoides
ATATATATAAAATGTATGTATGTATATATATATCTATATAAATATATGTCTATTATACCCATACGCATATACACGGGCGCGGATACAAGCACACTTACGTATGTAAACCTACACAGTAGACATATCACATGGCAAATTTAGTTATTCCTCCGGAGACTGAAGAAACCATGAACAGCCTTAACTGATTTTCTACTCTTATTAGGTTCTCATCAGAGCTGTCTGCATCAATAGAACAATCCTTATATATATAATTGAAATTTATCTGAGGTGACCAAAATGATCGAAATAGATTTACATACATGCAAACTAATGTATTAATACACACACACACGCATATATATATA
>NW_026300808.1:0-246 GCF_001194135.2 Octopus bimaculoides
GTGTGTGTGTGTATACATATGTACCGATTTAAAAGTACGTATGTATATATGTGTATATATTAAATATGTATGTGTGTGTGTTTCTATGTGTGTATATGCATGCATGAGTGTATATATGTATATTTATCTGCATGTATATTTTCATGTGTATATGAACATATACATACATTCATACATATATATATCCATATATATATTTATAATATATATATATATGTATGTATGTATATGTATATATATATATAT
>NW_026300809.1:0-422 GCF_001194135.2 Octopus bimaculoides
AACATGTTTCATATTACTCTTGGGGTGTAAACATGTTTCATATTACTCTTTGAAGGTATAAACGGATGTATGTATATATCAGGTCATCCCACAAGTTCTGTTTGAATTTTGAATTAAGAAAACAAGTGATCAAATGTTATGTTTAATTGAAATTTAATCATCAATGTCCTTTTCCTGATTATCTATGACTTCCTTCCATCTATTTACAAGCTTTTAAATCCCATCAATGTAAAACTCTGGGTTTCAAAGCGAAGAATTCTGAAATGTCAGTTTCGACCTCCTCCTAGCTTGCGAAAGTTATGTCCCCCAAATGATTTTGTAAACTACGAAACAAATGGTAGTCTGAAGAAGCAAGGTCGGGAGAATAAGGTGGATGAGGAATTTTTTCCCAACCAAGCTCTTCGATCTTCTGTGATGTGATC
>NW_026300809.1:1654-2197 GCF_001194135.2 Octopus bimaculoides
ATATATATATATATATATATATATATATATATAATATATTTATATATACATAATATATTTATATATGTATATATATTATGTATGTATGTACATGTGTGTACGTGTATGTATATGTGTGTACATGTATAAGTGAATGTATGTCAGTGTGCATACGTATTAATGTATTCAGGCATATACGTATATGTACATAAGTGTGTATATATGTATGTGTGATGATATTTATGTACGAGTGGATATATATATGTGTTAATATATGCGAACGCCTATATAACTCAGTATTCCATGATTTTATTATATACTAGCAGAGATACCCGACCTTTCTCGGGATAAAGATGGCATAGACTTTTATTACTTTACTTGTTTCAGTCATGTGACTGCGGCCATGCTGGAGCACTGCCGTTGGTCCAAGAAATCAACCACAGGATTTATTCTTTGTAAGTCTAGTACTCATTCTGTCAGTGTCTTTTACCAAATCGCTAAGTTACAGGAATGCAAACACAGCAATATCAGTTGTCAAGCAATGGTGGGGGTACAAACACAAGA
>NW_026300810.1:0-375 GCF_001194135.2 Octopus bimaculoides
CACAAGCAACGATTTCTTTACCGAATCGTTACTGGCGACGAAAAATGGTGACTGTACGTCAATATGAAGCAACGTAAGGAACGGTTTAGCCCCCGTAAACGAGCGACACCACGCGTGAAACAAGATCTTCATCCGCTTAAAACGATGCTGTGCGTATAGTGGGACTGGGAAGGGATTATCCATTACGAATTGCTTGAACTGAACCAAGCGGTCAACGCGGAACTCTGTGTTGAACAGATGAAACGACTCAACACGGCTATTCAAGAGAAAAGAACTAATTGGTAGCATGGAGTTCTTCTGCTGCGCGACAACTCCCGCCCTCATATCGCCAATATGACCAAGGAATACATATACATACATATATATATATATATA
>NW_026300811.1:0-282 GCF_001194135.2 Octopus bimaculoides
GTGTACGCACACACACAGACACACAAAATTTCCATAGATTTTTCCAATTTCAGGATAACATGATCATGCATTGTTCAATGTAAAGTGGTTGTAAGACATACCGAATGGTATAAGAAAACATAGCAAGGGATTGTTTCAAATTTATAACAATGAGAACATATCCAATCGGTAAATTACAACATTTCCAGTCTCTTACAAATATGCACTTGAAATACTGGAGAGTAAGAATATGCCTCAAAAGAGACGGTACGTATGTAGAGACATATGTGTGTATGGGCATGT
>NW_026300813.1:0-341 GCF_001194135.2 Octopus bimaculoides
ATATATATAGTGAATCTTGCAATTTCACGAAGTTCCATTTTTTTTGCCTTGAGATAGATGACTACATGATTTTCATTCTAATTTGATCTTTATCCGTTAAAAGAAATATAGGACAGCGCATAAAAACGGTCAGAATATTGCACACAACTGCAAAATAACCTGAACAGAACCCGAAAAGTAAAGAAATACTTCTAATCCTTGATGATAAATTTCTGATGATATGAATAAATGTCAATAAAGAAATACGTGGTTTGTATATACATGTTGTTCTTACGTTCTGTTTATGAGCAGAATACCATGTATATATATATATATATATATATATATATATATATATATAT
>NW_026300814.1:0-717 GCF_001194135.2 Octopus bimaculoides
TGTCGCAAGAAAACCATCAGGGAAAACATGCAACGGGGGTTTTATTTTTTCCTTTAATCCTATTTCTATTACCAATACAAAATTGTTTTGAGGGAAGAACCGTGAAGCGATGGAATAAATTACCTTCTGCATATCGATATATAATGCAGCAGAAGTTAAAACTTCAAAAATTACAGCCATTCAAAGACATTAAAGCTCTTCACCTCCATTTAAACATTTATTTGTTTGTGCTTCGAAAATTTTGATGCCAAATAATAAACATTTAAGCAATTAACAGTCTTTGGGTGGTTTTAAACGGCTAATATGTGCTGGCCACGATACACACACACACATATGTATATACACATATGGGTACATGGGGATTAATACATACTTAAGAAATTATTATTTTTTATATTTAATTGTTTATGTTATGATTTTATTTACTCCATGTACCCAGACTTTGTGGACACCCTGTATATTTCCTTTAAGATTTCATATTGCGTAGAGCTGCCTTAGGTATTATATATATATATTATTGATTAACGATAAAGAGAAAGATGGATATTATCTTATTATTAAATAAAGTTGTTAAACCTACCAGATATCTTGTGATTTCTTTGCTATGTAACTCTCCGTCTTCAAACAAACTGCATCCAGTAACATCGCAAAAAGCGGAATAAATTCGTTCGTCAATATACCAACGTCAAGAATATTCCATTTAAGTTTAAAGAAGAC
>NW_026300815.1:0-329 GCF_001194135.2 Octopus bimaculoides
CACACACACACACACATACGCAGATATATTCATGCAAGCAGCACACACGCATATATATACATATATATACACCTATGACATATATACACATACATATATATATATATGCACTTACATATTTATACATATACACACATACATACACATATACAACATATATATATGTATACAAAGATACACACACATAAATATATATATATGTATGCATGTAAAAGCACATATGTATATATATATATATGTGTGTGTATATATATGTACATATATATGTTGTATATGTGTATGTATGTTTATATGCATGTTATATATATATATATATATATATATATATA
>NW_026300816.1:0-204 GCF_001194135.2 Octopus bimaculoides
AAAACTATTTATCATCATAAATATACAGGGATTTGCATTGAGTTGCTTCTGCAACATAGCAACATACTGAAAATTTAGAAATAGCAGTCAAAGAACTACTGATTCTAAACTACAAATTTTTCTCTAAACGGATGGCGGTACTTATGGCACACAAAGAACAAAAAACCGGAGGGAACAGCGTAAACAAAACAAGTCTTTAGTTAA
>NW_026300817.1:0-394 GCF_001194135.2 Octopus bimaculoides
CTCTAATACATTTAGATCAACAATATATACATAGTACTAGATTAGATTGAAAGTAGGAACATTTATATATTGTTTCTTTGTTTTAAATTTATTCAGAAGTCTGTCAACTATGACAATTTCATTTCTTGGTAGTTTGTAATTTCTTTTCTCATACCATATATTTCAGCCATTAAGGGCTTCTCTCAATAAAACTTTCCACATCAATATTTTATCTTACTGAACTCATGTACAGTTAGAAATGTGAAGATCAATTATATAGAAATGAACCAGAATTGATATAATCTGTTTCTTAATATTTCTCACAGAAACTAGATTGATGGTAACTTGCTGCATTAAACAGATTAACTAGAGAAAACATGGGAAATACCTTGAAAGTAGAGAAGGCATCTGAAGC
>NW_026300818.1:0-438 GCF_001194135.2 Octopus bimaculoides
TGTGTGTATTTATTTTATTTATACATATGCCTAAGTGTAAGTAATAATTTAATATAAACTTTCGATTTTATTTCTATATTCATGTAATTTTTATATCTTTTCTATTCTCATTTTGCCATTCTTGCTTCTATTGTATCTTTTATTTGGGTTCTTGTTGTTGTTGTTGTTCTTCTTCTTCTTGTTGATGATGATATTGTGTTGTTCTAGCATGCTATTGTTTATAATTGTACATTAATTCAACTTGATATTTTCCTATCTTTATCTCTTGATTTGCTTCAATCTATGCGTCTATAATGACACGTCATTGCCTAAAAATCGTTCTAAATTTAATTATACGACTACAACATTTCAGAGCCATAACACGTATACAAGCACACACATCAGCTGAAACACACGCACAGACTCACACTCAAATTTATCTTCTCTCTTTACATATAT
>NW_026300819.1:0-374 GCF_001194135.2 Octopus bimaculoides
TTTGCAATTTCGGCTGGTTATACTCGAGATTGCTCCAATCAGGCCAGCCCTAAGGAAAAACTAAGCTATGAGCATTAAATTCCTTGGAAGAAAGCAGCGAATGTATACGAAAACAGGGACGAAAAAAAAACGGAGAAATGTTACACAAATGCAAATGCCAATAACAGGACATAACAACAGGTGTCTTTTGACTAAAGACGAATTATGACGACTGTTTCAACGAGGTCGTGTATTGTCCTTACCTTCGAAACGTGGAGAAGATGAAACAGGGACAACTGATGAAGGTATATATTCAATTTAAAAAAGGTAAAATCGGACAGAACTTAAGGGATGTATGTTTGTATATATATATATATATATATATATATATATAT
>NW_026300820.1:0-410 GCF_001194135.2 Octopus bimaculoides
GTTCATCAAATCCACTCATAAGGCTTTGGTCAGCCTGAGGCTATAGTAAAAGACATTTGGCCAAGGTGCCACACAGTGGGACTGAATCCAGAACCATGTGGTTGTGTGTATATATATATATATATATATATATAGTTAAAAAAAAACAATAACAAAAAAAACAAAAAAACAACAAAGTGAGGACGTGATATGGATAGTATTATTGGACGCTCAGGAAAAACAGAGAATATAGGTGATACAGACACTCCCCATACACACATGCACTTACAAAAGACACAGACACATTGAAGGACACGCATGCGTAGACACATACAATAGGAATACAAAATACAAAATGGTTGAGAGTTAGCAAGGTGTGAGACACATAAGAAAGAAGGAAACAAAGAACCACTGATGAGGTCACAGAAGTG
>NW_026300821.1:0-554 GCF_001194135.2 Octopus bimaculoides
ACACACACACACACACACATACATACATACATACATACATACATATATATCTGCATGCATGCATACATCCATATACAATATTTTCTGATGCATAAGTCGAAATTTTCATACCAAACTTTATAGCCAAGGAAAGGTGGGTTATCTTATACACCAAGATGACTTTGGATGACCAAAAATTCCATGTAAAATGCAGCAGGATTTCGAAAGACAGTGGCAATATTTGAATGCTTATGCTACATGTTTACACTATATACTATGTTAACTTGTATGCCAGAAAATATTGTACATGCATACCCACAAGCATACATACTTGCATTTATACATACATGCATGCATAACTATAAGCATATGTACATGCAGACATATATACATGTACACTCATATACATATAGCTACACATACATATGTACATGCACACATACCTACATGCATACATACATGCATGCACACATGCATACATGCAGATATACATATATGCATACATCTATGCATACATATATACATACCTTCATAAGCATATACATATATGCACACAACATACACATGTATACATA
>NW_026300822.1:0-463 GCF_001194135.2 Octopus bimaculoides
GTATATATATATATGTATATATATATGTATATATATACACACACACATATGTATATATATATACATATGTAAACACATATATGTAAATATATATATAATATATAATTATATATATATACATACATATATGCTATTTGTAGTTATGTATAAATTTATTTATGCTTGCTTCAATATGTGCATATAACATATATATACATGTGTGTGTGTATAAACATTATGTTAAAGTTTAAAATAGAATTTAGAAATGTCATTGTTATTTGTTTTTGTTGTTGTTCTGTAAATTTGTTTCATTCATTATTTCTATAGAATTTCATGTTTTTATTTGTTATAAAAAATATTATAACGATACTGCTACTACTACTGCTGCTGCTGCTAATGATTATAGTAATATCAACAGCAACAACAACCATAACAAGTTATTATAATAATAATAATAATAATAATAATAATAATAATAATAATA
>NW_026300823.1:0-262 GCF_001194135.2 Octopus bimaculoides
TGTGCCTGTAATTCAAAGGGTCAGCCTTGTCACGCTGTATCACGCTGAATATCCCCGTGAATTACGTTAAGGGTACGCGTGTCTGTGGAGTGCTCAGCCACTTGCACGTTAATTTCACGAGCAGGCTGTTCCGTTGATCGGATCAACTGGAACCCTCGACGTCGTAAGCGACGGAGTGCCAACAACGTGTATATATACATGTATGTGTGTGTGTGTGGGATCTTGTTCAAAACGGGGGCACCAGTTTTCATTTATGTTTTAT
>NW_026300824.1:0-203 GCF_001194135.2 Octopus bimaculoides
ATACATGCACACATACATACTATATACATATACATGCACACATATTACATTCATCTATACACATACAAATATTACATACATATACATGTATATACATGCATAAGTACATGCATATACACTATAATACATATCATTATTGGGCAGAGGTATGGTTATGTATTTAGAAAGATTGCTTAGCAGCCACATGGTTTCAGGTTCAGTCC
>NW_026300825.1:0-256 GCF_001194135.2 Octopus bimaculoides
ATATATATGTACACACACATGTACATATAGATATCTGCCTGCGTGCATGCTGTATATGCACTCACGTGTTATCTCAATATCATCGCTCGTCTACGCAACCGGTTATGGCCACAACCAACTATCCATGAATCTGCCATCTTCTCTGCTATCCTCCACCACAACAAACGACAGCAACAATTTAACCAGCATCGACAGCCTAACATCTTCATCAAGAAACACGTTTGCCAATAAATTTGCATTGCAATCACGTGTTTCC
>NW_026300826.1:0-466 GCF_001194135.2 Octopus bimaculoides
GTGTAATTATTGAATACTTCAGCAGAACTTGCAGGGTTAGCTACCATCATAAATCCCATCAAAACACCAACAATAATACCACCACCATAACGTCCAGCACCACATGTAGTAGCACCAAAACCATCACTACAACAAGCACCAGCATCAGCATCATCATAAACTATCACTATTATCAGTGCCACTATTACTACTACCACTATTACTCTACCATCACCACTACAATTACTGTGTTATATCAATAAAAGTGCAATAAAGTTTATGGCTCTGACTATTGATTCACGGGCTGGTTGCTATCTTTATATGAGCATTATAAGTATGTATGTATGTGTAAGTGTGTATGTGTATGTGAATGTATGAATGTGTATATATATATGTGTATATATATTTATGTATGTGTATATATATGTGTGTATATATGTGTGTGTATATGTATCTATATATTTATGTATATATATATATATATATA
>NW_026300827.1:0-271 GCF_001194135.2 Octopus bimaculoides
ACACCAAAGACCATCCCTATAATTATTGTTTTTACTGCTATTATATATCACTTTATTATTATTTTTAATAATTATTAATATGCGTAGATATTTCTTCATTACTGTTCATATAAACTAATTTAATTTTATGGATATCCAATTAATTGCTTAGCAATATTTTGCTCTATAATATTTATATTCAGCTATATTAAATTAAAATTTACATTTCTAACTAATCCTATACGCCAGTCTTATTCTCACGCACACACACATATACACATATACACGTGTG
>NW_026300828.1:0-244 GCF_001194135.2 Octopus bimaculoides
TTCGGAGGAGATGTGATCTCCACCTGCTTTCAGAATTTCAGCTGGAATACTATCCAGCCCAGGAGCTTTGCTGGATCTCAGTTTCCATATTGCCAGTTTTACTTCTTCAATGGAAGGCGCATCGTCCATGTGTTGCATTATCACTCTTTGGGGGATATTATTTATGACAGCCATGTTCACTACAGATGGATTATGAAAAAGTTCCGCAAAATGCTCCCTCCATCTGCTCATTATTCCAGGAGGA
>NW_026300829.1:0-207 GCF_001194135.2 Octopus bimaculoides
AAACAAATGAGTTCAATACGCAAACAACGAGAGAAACAAATGGAAAACAGCGCAAGTAACACAAAGAACGACCCTTCATCAGTTCTCGGCAGTCTATCTGCTCCTCATTTCGAGCATTCAACGACATTATGAGACTTCTAAGGCAGGTGCTTCCATAAGTACACACACTCACACATATAAATATATATATATATATATATATATATA
>NW_026300830.1:0-2121 GCF_001194135.2 Octopus bimaculoides
AGAAATTTAAATATTGGTGTGTGTCGGTTTTTTTGTAGTAGATATCTGTTGTGACGATGGAGTTGTATATCTTGATGTCTAGGAAGGGAAGTTCATTATAGCTGGTTTCTGCCGTGAAGTTGATAGATGGGTGCATACTTCATTCTCTCCCTCTCAAACCTTGAACAGACATCATGCACTATCTTCCTCCATCCATCATGGTCTTGTGCCTCCGTCTCCCAATTACCAGCTGCAATTCCTGTCTGTATTAGAGTATTTTTAAAGCAATCCTTAGACCATAGTTTAGGCCTATGCGCTGGTTTCCTGCCATCTTCCAGCTCACCGTACAATAGCTGCTTGGGCATCACTCATCCTTTATTCCATGAATTTGGCCATAAAGGCATTACATAGAGGGTAAATAGCAAAATCACAAGAATCTCATTTCCTGGTGAGGATGTTATCTATAAGATGCCATTTTTTAGAACCAGGGTGCATCTATGTTGTTTTATACTTATGTGGTTTATGCGAGTGATTAGTAGTAAACGGCTTACCTCACCTTCCTTCGGCAGCTTAACCCGAACTTCCTCCCCTACTTTTACACTGGCGGGTTCCTTCTCTTCCTCGCAGTACTCTGGCGTCTTACTGGGATGCCTTCATTCATACTTGAACACTGCTCTGTGCAGCACAGATTCTTCCACTTGTCCGGATCGGGGAGACATGTTGTACCAGAAAACTGCTTCCAGGGGCAAAATGTGCCCCCTTTCAGCCATGGCCTTGATTGTCCAATGGTGCCTCTCTACAATTTCATTGCCGTTTGGCCTATACACCGCTCTGAACAATCGTCACACCCTCCACCAGTTGAGCATCTCCCTCAACGCTTCTGAACAAAACGCTGGTCCGTTGCCCATCATTAGTTCTTCCATGGGACCCCTCTCCAAGAGTATCCCGTTCAAAATCCTCGCAATCTCGTCAGCAATGCCTTCCTCAACTCCCTCTAAATGGCTAGCCGGCCCGGCTCGCAGTCGACCATGGTGCGATACATACCCTGAGGGTAGTTCGTCACATCCACAGCTAGTCTCCTCCAGTTGCGCTCTACTGAGAGGTTCCCTTGCTCATGCCCACCCGGGGCGGAGTCAATGGACTGGCACCTGTCACAGTTCCCGACCGCTTTCTTGACGCGGTGAAGTTTTACATATGGTGCCGAAATAGCTTGTGGTGTATGCGAGTGATTAGTAGTAAACGGCTTACCTCGCCTTCCTTCCACCACACGAGCCTGTCTTGTGGTATCCGATCCTCGCAACAAGCCCACTCGAAAGGGGCACGAGATCCCAATTGTGGCTCCCTCTGCCCCTCTTCCGGTCAGCTGACGTCATACCACAACTTATTCTTTAATCGAAACATTGTATTCGTGACACACAAATCCATCTCTACACACATTTGTAACAGTAGCAAACCATTACTGTTGGAACTCCCAACCCCATGCTTTCCTAAGACACCCCAAGTCTCCCAATCTGCATCAATGCGAGCATTAAAATCACCGAAAATGACAACTTTGTCATCGTGGGGGATATTGTATATAATCTCTATAAGTGATAGATAGAAGGCTAGTTTACCATCCTCTGATGAATTCATGGTTGGAGCATATGCACTTATGGGTGTTGCATAGCAACCTTTTCTTAATGGCAGCTTTAAAGACATTAAACGATCCGAATGACCACATGGTAGTTCCTCAAGTTTTGAAGCCAAAGTGGTTTTGATAGCAAATCCCACTCCTGATTCTCTCTTCCTCCTTCCTTTGTCATTCCTCATTGCTTTTGTTCTGAGACAGCAATTTGAAGGATGTTTATGTCCTCCATTTTGACACATATGGCCGATAGAAGAGATAGGAGAAGAAGCGCTTATTACATCGGAAAGGGACCGGTGGTTTAGAATAGAATAGAATACCATGAAAGCTACGCATCGATGGTGGTAGAGGTGCCCCGTCTAATTTCTTACCTTACTAAATGGATACCATCGAAAAATGACTTGTGTTGAAATTCGCGTGTGCGCGCGTCTCATAACTTACATATTCCACTGGTTTGCAGGTCGCGCGAGCGCGTTGTGTTAGTGTATATATCTATATATATATATATATATATATAT
>NW_026300830.1:2131-3487 GCF_001194135.2 Octopus bimaculoides
ATATATATATATAGATATATATATATATATCTATATATATATATATATAGTAATAAAGACAAACAATAGAGATACGTTTACACACTGTTTATTGAAAGAGATAAAACCTGCAAGCGAAATTTAGCTTGTGGAGCTCGCGCATGCGCACTAAAACATAGAAAAATGGAGGAAATCCTCAATGTTCAAATTATGAAAAGTTCTAGTGAAAAAAGGATCTTGTTGAAAGTCGAACGTGTACTTGCGTGGATGCAGTTGTCTTAGGTATAAGTATTTTGTAACGTTCTTTGTTAGTCATATATCGTCTGGTAATGGCGACCATTCTATAGGTTGTTGGGTTACGTATTCGTCTTCGTTTTCTTCTTCGTTATTCGTAATTTCGCATGCTAAGGGACTTCCGTGGTAGATACAGCTTTGCGCGTATTCTTCTTCGTCTAGTCTGCATTTTTTTTTCGGTGAATATCTTGGTGATTTCCAAGGAGTTTTTGTGTTAGTGGGTGTGTGTAGTAAGTCTTGTAGTTTTCTTTTAGTGTGTAGTAATTGTGAATGTTTTCTCGGCGAAGTGTATTGGGTATTTTCGGCGGTGTACAATGTCGATGTTTTCGGTTTGTTTTCTGCGATGAATGTTTGGTTGTAAGTGTTAGTGACGTATTTATCGATGTACGTTTTCCAAATTGTAATCCACATGAGCGGGTTCAACTCCACTCTTCCCCATTGTTTAAGCTGGGGCATCGGCGTTCTGGTTTCGTATAAGAAGAGTCTGTTTTTGAGAGCGTCTTCGTCTTGAAGAACCACTCTCCAGGGCGGTGTGTTGCTAGTGGATAACGATGGTGTTCGTTTCAGTATTCTTTCGTTCTGATGTTTGATGTTGATGTATGTTTGTGTGCCTTCTAGTATACATTTCGCTTCTTCGATATTGTTAGTGGTAAACCACATTTCATCTGTATATATCAAAGTTTTATCGATGCACGAACCGAACGTGAAGTTGTCGCTGGCTTGGCATCTCATTCTCCCGCAGTTCATTAGTCCATTTCTAATAGAGCGTAGTATGTAACTCTTTCCCGAGTTACTGACTCCTGTAATATGTAGGCCGTTTATTTTCGGGTTTATCTTGTGGCATATGTCGAATGTCTGTTGCGCGAATGTTCGCGGGTCGAAGTTGTGGTGTTTCAGCCATTCCTCGTAAATGTCTAGCGATGTTTGAATGTCGTGGTAGTTATTCATGTTGTTCATAAATAAATTTTTCTTATCCTTAATTTGTTGCCAGACGGGAGTGCTAAGCGTTTCTATGTTAGTTTCTGTAGCTGCTGCCGATATGATCGTTTGTAAGTTTGTGGTATTTCTATAGATATTCTGCCA